>NC_069502.1:468723908-469026408 GCF_027579735.1 Bombina bombina | reverse complement strand
GTTAGTGGATGGAGCGAGACATGATGTCTCAGATGTGCTCAATTGGATTCAGGTCTGGGGAACGGGCGGGCCAATCCATAGCATCAATGCCTTCATCTTTCAGGAATTGCTGACACACTCCAGCCACATGAGGTCTAGCATTGTCTTGCATTAGGAGGAACCCAGGGCCAACCGCACCAGCATATGGTCTCACAAGGGGTCTGAGGATCTCATCTCGGTACCTAATGGCAGTCAGGCTACCTCTGGCAAGCACATGGAGGGCTGTGCGGCCCCCCAATGAAATGCCACCCTACACCATTACTGACCCACTGCCAAACCGGTCATGCTGGAGGATGTTGCAGGTAGCAGAACGTTCTCCACAGCGTCTTCAGACTCTGTCACGTCTGTCACATGTGCTCAGTGTGAACCTGCTTTCATCTGTGAAGATCACAGGGCGCCAGTGGCGAATTTGCCAATCTTGGTGTTCTCTCGCAAATGCCAAACATCCTGCATGGTGTTAGGCTGTAAGCACAACCCCCACCTGTGGATGTCGGGCCCTCATACCACCCTCATGGAGTCTGTTTCTGACCGTTTGAGCAGACACATGCACATTTGTGGCCTGCTGGAGGTCATTTTGCAGGGCTCTGGCAGTGCTCCTCCTGTTCCTCCTTGCACAAATGCGGAGGTAGCGGTCCTGCTGCTGGGTTGTTGCCCTCCTACAGCCTCCTCCACGTCTCCTGATTTACTGGCCTGTTTCCTGGTAGCGCCTCCATGCTCTGGACACTACGCTGACAGACACAGCAAT
This sequence comes from Bombina bombina, assembly GCF_027579735.1. Classification (NCBI taxonomy): domain Eukaryota; kingdom Metazoa; phylum Chordata; class Amphibia; order Anura; family Bombinatoridae; genus Bombina; species Bombina bombina. The sequence continues at coordinate 469,025,624 of NC_069502.1, read as the reverse complement.
CCTTCTTGCCACAGCTCGCATTGATGTGCCATCCTGGATGAGCTGCACTACCTGAGCCACTTGTGTGGGTTGTAGACTCCATCTCATGCTACCACTAGAGTGAAAGCACCGCCAGCATTCAAAAGTGAGCAAAACATCGTCCAGAAAGCATAAGAACTGAGAAGTGGTCTGTGGTCACCACCTGCAGAACCACTCCTTTATTGGGGGTGTCTTGCTAATTGCCTATAATTTCCACCTGTTGTCTATCCTATTTGCACAACAGCATGTGAAATTGATTGTCACTCAGTGTTGCTTCCTAAGTAGACAGTTTGATTTCACAGAAGTGTGATTGACTTGGAGTTACATTGTGTTGTTTAAGTGTTCCCTTTATTTTTTTGAGCATTGTATGTACAGGGGGGCAAAAAAGTATTTAGTCAGCCACCAATTGTGCAAGTTCTCCCACTTAAGAAGATGAGAGAGGCCTGTAATTTTCATCAAAGGTATACCTCAACTATGAGAGACAAAATGTGGAAACAAATCCAGACAATCACATTGTCTGATTTGGAAAGAATTTATTTGCAAATTATGGTGGAAAATAAGTATTTGGTCAATATCAAAAGTTCATCTCAATACTTTGTTATATATCCTTTGTTGGCAATGACAGAGGTCAAACGTTTTCTGTAAGTCTTCACAAGGTTGTCACACACTGTTGCTGGTATGTTGGCCCATTCCTGCATGCAGATCTCCTCTAGAGCAGTGATGTTTTGGGGCTGTCGCTGGGCAACACGGACTTTCAACTCCCTCCAAAGGTTTTCTATGGGCTTGAGATCTGGAGACTGGCTAGGCCACTCCAGGACCTTGAAATGCTTCTTAGAAAGCCACTCCTTCATTGCCCAGGCGGTGTGTTTGGGATCATTGTCATGCTGAAAGACTCAGCCACGTTTCATCTTCAATGCCCTTGCTGATAGAAGGAGGTTTGCACTCAACATCTCACTATACAAGGCCCCATTCATTCTTTCATGTACACGGATCAGTCTTCCTGTTCCCTTTGCAGAGAAACAGCCCCAAAGCATGATGTTGCCACCCCCATGCTTCACAGTAGGTATGGTGTTCTTTGGTTGCAACTCAGCATTCTCTCTCCTCCAAATACGACGAGTTGTGTTTCTACCAAACAGTTCTACTTTGGTTTCATCTGATCATATGACATTCTCCCAATCCACTTCTGGATCATCCAAATGCTGTCTAGCATACTTCAGAAGGGTCCGGACATGTACTGGCTTAAGCAGGGGGACACGTCTGGCACTGCAGGATCTGAGTCCCTGGGGGCATAGTGTGTTACTGATGGTAGCTTTTGTTACGTTGGTCCCAGCTCTCTGCAGGTCATTCACTAGGTCCCCCCATGTGGTTCTGGGATGTTTGCTCACCGTTCTTGTGATCATTTTGACCCCACGGGGTGAGATCTTGCATGGAGCCCCAGATCAAGGGAGATTATCAGTGGTCTTGTATGTCTTCCATTTTCTAATTATTGCTCCCACAATTGATTTCTTCACACCAAGCTGCTTGCCTATTGCAGATTCAGTCTTCCCAACCTGGTGCAGGTCTACAATTTTGTTTCTCGTGTCGTTCAACAGCTCTTTGGTCTTCACCATAGTGGAGTTTGGAGTGTGACTGTTTGAGGTTGTGGACAGGTGTCTTTTATACTGATAACAAGTTCAAACAGGTGCCATTAATACAGGTAATGAGTGGAGGACAGAGGAGCCTCTTAAAGAAGAAGATACAGGTCTGTGAGAGTCAGAAATCTTGCTTGTTTGTAGGTGACCAAATACTTATTTTCCACCATAATATGCAAATAAATTCTTTCCAAATCAAACAATGTGATTGTCTGGATTTGTTTCCAGATTTTGTATCTCATAGTTGAGGTATACCTATGATGAAAATTACAGGCCTCTCTCATCTTCTTAAGTGGGAGAAATTGCACAATTGGTGGCTGACTAAATACTTTTTTGCCCCACTGTATATATATATAATATAACAAAAAACTTGCACTCGCTGGTCTTTTTTTTAAAAAAAACTCTTTTACTGTGAAAAGTAGTAGAAAACGTTTCGTGGACAAAGTATCCACTTCCTCAGACACATTGTATAAACATTTCAAACAATTTATAGTGCATACATAACAAAACCCCACCCCCCAATTAGGACCAAAAAAACACCAAATGGTAGTCATAGTAACCACCCTGTCACATAGTAAACAAACAATGTGCATATCATTTTACCAAAAAACTGTCTTAGCTTGGTTAAAAGTGAATAAGAGTGACATATTAGGGGTAACCAGAATTGCACAGATATGTAACATCAATGTAGGCATATGGGTGATAGTGTGTAATATATTAAGTTTAAGGGCCAGAATGCACAAATAAACGAAAAAGAAACAGTATTTAGAAGAGTGCAGAGCGTGTCTAACTTTGACCGCATCTTACAAATAGCCTGCCTTAATAAACTAAAGAAACTAACAGAGCGATATATAAATCTAATTTGAACCTGGTACTTAACCCTCTTTAAACCAGGTATGTAGGATTAATTCCCAAATTATGTATCAATAATATAAATAGATACATACAAATATTAACTTACTGGGCCACGCCGTTACACGCCATATCGACACTCACACTGGGCTGCAAAGGGAATATACTAATCCTGCCCAATAGTATATAACATCTAAACTGGGAAATGTACATTTGGATGAATCTGACCAGAAAGAGAAATCTAAGCCATACACAGAGGTGGACATATGGGCCATCTAATTAGGCTGAATTAAGTCTGAAGGACTGTAATGTGTTGTAAACGGACAAGGGACCCTCGAATAAAAATCCCAAAGGATACTAATAGCCACAATTCTACCAGTGGCTGCCCATCCTAACATACCTAGATCAATAGGGGACAGTACACACAGTTCTAACTAATGGATAGGGACTCTCATATATAGTGTGTCGGATCTTGGACCCTCATTAACAAGGCACCAGTCATGGATATCATAAGAAGCAGTGTCAGTCTATGATCGTGTTAAGTCCATTAGGTTGCACAGTATTCAGATGGTAGATCCATCTTGCTTCAGTTTGTAAAAGTATCTTGTTTCGATCACCCCCACGTCTCAGGGGGGAACTTGATCAATCAGGATGAATCATAGGTCGTTTACCATGTGGCTGGCCTCAAGGAAATGCCTTGCCACTGGCTGGTCACTCTTCTTTTCTTTAAGGCATTCCTAATCGCTGATCTGTGGTTGGCAAACCTTTTCCGGGCATCATCAGAGGTTTTGCCAACGTAGAATCTCCCGCAGCAACAGTTCAACAAGTATACCACGTGTGTAGTGGTGCAGGTAATGAAGTGCCAAATCGTAAATCTCCTATTGTTATGTGGATGGCTAAAAGTTGAACCAGGTACCATGGCACTACACGTCATACACCCTGCACATTTGTAACAACCCTTCTTATTGAATTGTAGACAATTTGTCAAGTTATAACAGTGGAAGGGGTCCGTGATCATCAAGGTGTCCTTGAGATGATTATTCCTTTTATAGCCCACCCTGGGATGTTGCCATTTGTCAAATGGAAGGGTAGAGTCACTCTTTAGAATGTGCCAATGCTGGTTAAGACTTACCCAAATTACTTATGGTTTGACTATATACTGTAGTAAATGTCAATCGTTGCGTGTTGTCCTTATCTGTATCTGGAACCTCTGCTTATAGCCATGCTGAACAAATTTACAAGCCATTTCAGATACCTGGGACTGTCTTGTATCTGTTTTGCGGTTGTTTCTTGCCACACACATCAGCTGGGCTTTAGGAATAGCCCTCAGTAAAGCGGTTGGTTGGTTACTAGTTGTGTGCAACAGTGAGTTTCTGTCCGTTGGCTTGCAGTAAAGGGATGTTCCCAATTGATTCTGTCCTATCTTGAAGATCTTCAGATCAAGAAATTCAATCGCCCTCTCATCAAAATTGAGTTTGAATTTCACTGGATTATCCAAGGCATTTAATTGATTGAACCAGGTCTTTAGTTCTTCAACTGTACCACTCAAAACTATGAAGAGGTCATCTATATTGCGATAAAACATTACTTCAGGTTTTTCAAAGACCCCCATCACTGATACCTCATATTTATCCATAAATAGGTTGGCCAGGGAAGGGGCCACATTAGAGCCCATGGCCGTCCCAGATATTTGTTGATAGAAAGAGATCTCAATACAAAAATAATTGCGCCATAGGCTTTAATCAAGCATCTGTATGAGGAAGTCTCTTGGAGGACCAACATACGGATAATGCCTCTTTAACACATAATTTACCACTTTCATGGGGTATAATTGTATATAAACTGTTGACATCAGCAGTTTCGAGAATCCATGTATCCTTAACATGTAGATCCATCACTTCCTTAATTAATTAAGATGAATCACGTAGATAAGATTATATATTTCTGACCAGAGGTTGCAAAAAGTGCCACTGGACATGATTGAATTTCTTGCTGAGACAATAGGTCTCCCAGGGGGTCTCTCCATATTTTTATGGATTTTAGGCAGCATGTACAATATGGGACAGAACGGAAACTCCAATTTTAAATACTTGAGAGAGTTCTCATCAATCAATCCTGATGTATAGCCTATTGGATCACACTTCAGTGGCAAATAGGTGGTTGAATCACTTAACTGCTGGAGTATCTCATTTCGGTAGTAGGAATAGTCAAGAACCACTACCGCTCCCCCTTGTCCGCTGCCCTAATGACAATATCTTGGTCAGAAGACAAGGATGTAATAGCCTGCTTCTCATCTTCAGAGAGATTGTTACGGTATTTCACCTGTTCCATACCCTTAATATCCTGGGAAACCAATATCATGAAGGTCTTAATGCTTGGATTCAAACTGTGTGGATCAAAAGAGCTTTGACCTTTAAAAGGAGGGCTTACTGCCTGGGTATCTTTGTCTTTGAAAAATTCTTTTAGTCTCAAGGATCTCTGGAATTTCTGGCAATCGATATAAACATCAAATTTATAATTTCTGCGGGTGGGGACAAAGCTTAAACCTTTATATGGAAGGTTCTGTTCTGCAGGAGTGAGGGACCGGTGGCTGATGTTCACGATCAACTCAGTCCCCAAATTTTAGGATTGTGTTACCTGGGGGTAGCGGTGGCTTTCTCTCTCCAGGGGGGGGGTCCATAGGTGGGGCCTCCCTCTTATTTTCTTTGGCTGGCTCTTGTAGTGACCCCCTGAAAAAACTGTTGTGTGCTTCCAGATGTGTCAGTAGGGCCACTACTGCCCTGGGGCATATCAGTGTCAGAGCCTGAACTACTATCCACTGTTTGTAGTGATTGCTTGGTATAGTACCGCTGGTGTCTCCTCCTCTGTATGAATGGTTTCTGATTTTTACCCCCAATTAACCACTGATACACTCTTTTGTCCTTGTGGTCCTCGCAGACTGTCTGTAACTTCCTATTTTTAAACTGAACAAGATTATATTTATATTCCTTAACCCGAGATGCTAATCTTTCAAGCCATGGCTCAGTGGTATCGTCCCTTAGGGCCTGGATTTTTTTCATCTCACAGTTCTGTTTCTCATGTTTCACTTTGTCCAAGAGGGCTCTCACCTCTTCCGTGACAAGTAGTATCAAATCGAGTGAGCACTTGTTCAATATTGCGTACCAGCACTTACAAAAATCAGGGTTCACTCATCCAATCATAGGTAAATTTCTTATACAGAACCCTCTAGGGATTTCTTCAAGTTTAACAGTGCCAAATAAATGGCATTAGCTGAGTCCTCATTTGTCATATCCTCATCCAGAGCAAATAGGATTCTGGCCGATTGACATTTACTACAGTATATAGTCCAACCATAAGTAATGTGGGTAAGAGTCTTAACCAGCATTGGCACATTCTAAAGAGTGACTCTACCCTTCCATTTGACAAATGGCAACATCCCAGGGTGGGCTATAAAAGGAATAAGAATCTCAAGGACACCTTCATGATCACGGACCCCTTCCACTGTTATACCAAGGCAAATTGGCTACAATTCAATAAGAAGAAGGGTTGTTACAGATGTGCAGGGTGCACAATGTGTAGTGCCATGGTACCTGGTTCAACTTTTGGCCATTCACATACCAATAGGAGATTTTCAATTTGGCACTTCATTACCTGCACCACTACACACGTGGTATACTTATTGAACTGTTGCTGCGGGAGATTCTATATTGGCAAAACCTCTGATGACGCCTGTACAAGGTTTGCCAACCACAGAACAGCGATTAGGAATGCCTTAAAGAATAAGAAGAGGGGCCAGCCAGTGGCATGGCATTTCCTTGAGGCTGGCCACACGGTTAATGACCTACGATTCCTCCTGATTGATCATGTCCCCCCCCGAGACGTAGGGGTGATCGGAACAAGATACATTTACAAACTGAAGCAAGATGGATCCACCGTCTGAATATTGTGCAACCTAATGGACTGAACATGGTCATAGAGTGGCACTGCTTCTATTGATATCCATGACTGGTGCCTTGTTAATGAGGGTCCAAGATCTGACACACTCTATATGAGAGTCCCTATCCATTAGTTGGAACTGTGTGTACTGTCCCCTATTGGTCTAGGTAAATTAGGATGGGCAGCCACTGGTAGAATTGTGACTATTAGTATCCTTTGGGATTTTTGTCAGAGAGTCCCCTGTCCGTTTGCAACACATTACAGTCCTTCAGATTTAATTTAGCCTAATTAGATGGCCCATATGTCCACCTCTGTGTACAGCTTAGATTTCTCTTTCTGGTCAGATTCATCCAAATGTACAATTCCCAGTTTAGATGTTATATACTATTGGGCAGGATTAGTATATTCCCCATACTTACACATATTTGGATCTTAGGTGACAATTTCGGTCAGGGTCTGTTGCCTCTATCAGCAGGGCTCCTTTAGCCTGTTAATGGTATATCGTATTACAGATGTATATGATTAATTAACTCTGTTCTTTTCTTCAATAGGTCTAGAGGCTATGCTTTACTATGATGGCACATAGCCTGTCAGATCCACCCACCTAACTCGCCCTTCTGATTGGGCAGGAGTCCCTGGTGAATAAACTATGTCACTGAATGGTGCGTTACCATAGAAACAGAGTGGACCATGAATACACGTGACATACCTCCCTTTGCAGCCCAGTGTGAGTGTCAATATGGCATGTAACGGCCCGGCCCAGTAAGTTAATATTTGTATGTATCTATTTATATTATCGATACATAATTTGGGAGTTAATCCTGCATACCTGGTTTAAAGAGGGTTAAGTACCAGGTTCAATGTACATTTGTATATCGCTCTGTATAGGTTTCTTTAGTTTATTAAGGTAGGCTATTTGTAAGCTGCGGTCAAAGTTAGACACGCTCTGCTTCTAAATACTGTTTCTTTTTCATTTATTTGTGCATTCCAGCCTTTAAACTTAATATATTCCACACTATCACCCATATGCCTACATTGATGTTCCATATCTGTGCAATTCTGGTTACCCCTAACATGTCACTCTTATTCACTTTTAACCAAGCTCAGACAGATTTTTTGTAAAAGGGTATGCACATTGTTTGTTTACTATGTGACAGGGTGGTTACTATGACTACCATTTGGCATTTTTTTGGTCCTAAATGGGGGTGGGGTTTTGTTATGTATGCACTATAAATTGTTTGAAATGTTTATACACTGTGTCTGAGGAAGAGGATACTTTGTCCCCAAAATATTGCTACTTTTCACAATAAAATATTTTTTTTTTTTAAAAAAGACCAGAGAATGCAAGTTTTGTTATATTATATTTATTCTGTACTAGCACCCTGGCAGCTGTGGCCTTAAGGGAGAGTGCTCTCCTATGTTCTTATATACTGTATATATATATATATATATATATATATATATATATATATATATATATATATATATATATATATATATATAAATAAATATATATATATATATATATATATATATATATATATATATATATAAATATATATATATATATATATTTATATATATATATATATATATATATATATATATATATATATATATATATATATATATATATATATATATATATATATATATATATATATATATACAGTCATGGCCAAAAATATTTCTGTCAGATAATGCACCACTTTCCCCAGAAAATTGTTGCAATTTCAAATGTTTAGGCATTCTCATGTTTATTTATTTTGTTTGTATTGGTATAACACAAAAAAAGGAGAAAAAAAAAGCCAAATCTGACACATTCCATGCAAACCTCCAAAAATGGACTGGACAAAATTATTGGCACCATCTCAAAATTGTACGAAATAATTGCATTTCAAGTTTGTGATGCTCTTGTAATTTGTAATTAAACTCACCTGTATCAATTAACAGGTCCTTACAATATAGAAATCACACCGGCAACCAGTTAAAATGGTGAAAAATTGACTCAACCTTTCTGTTGTGGGTCTCTGTGTGCCGCACTGAGCATGGAGAAGAGAAAGAGCAGCAAAGAATTGTCTGAGGATTTGAGAACAAAATCAGCATGGACAATTTCAAGGTTACAAGTCCATCTCCAAAGATCTTAATGTTCCTGTGTCCACTGTGCGCATCATTGTCAAGAAGTTTGTGATGAGAGCAGGAAGAAACGTCACTAGATTGGGGCGGGGCTTAGGTCCGTTTGTCTGTGTCTCAGTTAGTTAGTGAGATCAACTATACTAGATTTATATTTCCATGCTCTGTAATAAAATAGAGTTGTACCATCTTTGCTGTGTCCTGTATGTGTCCTGCATCTGATGACATGGTGTCAGAAGTTCTTGCCTACACTTCTGTTTCCTGATTAATGACGATGTCAAAGTTTACCCCACCTGAGCCTTTTGACTTCTCTCAGCCTGCAGCTTGGCCCACATGGCGTCAGCTGTTTCAGCGCTTCAGGATTGCTTTCAAGCTGGACAAGGAGAGTGGTGAAGTACAAGTTAATTATCTTTTATACTCTATAGGGAAAGATGTGGAGCCAGTGTTCAATGCTTTTACTTTCTAAGAAGGGGAAGAATTTAACTTTGAAATAGTTATGGATAAACTCAGTGCCCACTTTGTGCCCAAAAGAAATGTGATTCATGAGAGAGCTTGTTTTCACAAACGTGATCAGCGTGTGGGAGAATCTGTGGAGTCATTTGTGCGCAGCCTGTATGAACTAGCTGAATTCTTTGAGTTTGGTGTTGATAAAGAAGAGCAAATCAGAGACAGAACAGTTATTGGAATTGCAGATGCTGAAGTCTCACTGAAGCTACAGTTAGAGTCTGATTTAACATTAGATGGGGCTATTAGGATGGCCCGCCAGAGTGAACTGGTGAAAAAGCTAAGTGCTGATCTGAGGTCTGAGAAAGCTGCTAGTGAAATGCACAGTGTGAGCGGTAGACCTAAGATAACAGATAGACCTAGAAGTGGATGGGCGCAGCATGCCTGATGCACACGGTGCAACCGTGCCCATAATCAGAGTGTCATATGCCCTGCTAAAGACAAAAGATGTAGAAAATGTAACAGGATGGGCCATTTTGAAGTGGTGTGTAAAACTGAATATATTAAGGAGATGCAGGTGGATAGCGACCAGGAGGGTCAAGAAGTGTCCTTTGTAGGGTCTGTTGTTGAACAGCCGGGTTCAGAAGATGATTGGAAGGTTACTTTTACTCTAATGGGAGCCAAAGATGCCTTTTAGATTGACACAGGAGCAGATATCACTGTAATGTCCCTTGTAGCATTCATAAAACTGCCTCGACAGCCCCAGCTGGCAAAGGTTACTACAAATGTCTATAGTCCTGGTGGCCGCATTGATTGTGCGGGGAAATTTCTTGCCAGCTGCGAGTACAAGCAAAGGAAATTCACCATGTGGGTGCATGTGATTCGAGGTCAGTGTGCTAACAATTTATTGAGCAGAAAAGCAGCCTGTGGTTTGGGCCTAGTAGCAAGAGTGAATGAGATTTCTGAAGATATGTTTGGTGAATTGGGCCTACTGAATTGCAAGCCAGTCCATATATCACTTAAAGGTGAAGCAGTCCCATACAGCATTACTACTCCCCGTAGAATTCCGTTCCCGCTCATGCCTCAAGTGGAGAAGGAGCTTATGCACATGAAGAATATGGGGGTTATTGAAGAGGTTGTTGAAGCAACTAACTGGTGTGCTCCCATTGCACCTGTTGCAAAGAAAAACGGGAAGGTGCGCATCTGCTTAGACTTGAAAAGGTTGAATGAGGCAGTGAAGAGAGAGATTTGTGCTGCCGACACTGGAAGACATATCTCCGATATTGGCTGGGGCGAAGTTTTTCTCTACATTGGACGCTTCTAGCAGCTTCTGGCAGATTCCTCTAGATACAAAGTGCCGCAAACTGACTACCTTTTTTACACCAGTAGGTCTGTTTTACTTCTGCACACTCCCCTTCGGGATATCCTCTGCTCCTGATCATGGACAACATCTTAGTGTATGGGTTTACTTTGGAGGAACACGATCAACGATTGAGCTGTGTTTTGCAGACTATCAGAGAGTCTGGGCTGAAGCTAAATAAAGAAAAATGCCATTTTAGAAAAGCTGAGTTATGTTACTTTGGACATATCATCAATGGGGATAGCATCAAGCCAGACCCCGAGAAAATTTGTGCTATTGAACAGATGAAAAGTCCTCCAGATGTACATGAGCTGAGACAAATATCAGGCCTTGTAAATTATCTGGGCAGGTTCCTTCCAGATTTATCCACAGTACTACACACTATCACAGAGTTGCTAAAGAAAGATGTTGCCTGGGTCTGGGGACCTTAACAGGAAGAATCTTTTATGCAGGCCAAGTCCCTGCTGGGGTCTGCCCCAGTGCTTGGGTTCTACGACCCTTCCAAAAAGATTGTGGTTAGTGCTAATGCAAGCAGTTATGGGTTATGGGCCGCCCTCCTGCAGTTAAATGAAAATAAACTACAGCCCATTGCCTACTGTTCCCGCACACTGATGGCTGCCAAGTCAAAATACGCTCAAATTGAGATAGAGTGCCTGGCTGCAGTTTGGGCCTGTGAGTGCTTTCAGTGTTACTTAGTGGGTTTAGAGAAATTTAGTCTGGAGACTGAACATAAACTGCTAGTCCCTTTTATCAACTCCTACGATATCGACAAAACACCCTTAAGATGCCAGAGACTTCTAATGAGGCTGCTCAGGTTCAACGTTCAGGCAGTGCATGTGCCAGGGAAACAACTGGTTGTGGCAGATATACTATCCAGGCTCCCGCTGGCTGCTGCCAAAGAGTCTTCAACCGAAACGGATGTGAAAGTGTATGTAGATTCATTTCTGGCCTCAAAGTCTATTTCTTCAAGGAAACTAGAAGAAATAAAGAAAGAGACCTATTTAGATGCAGACCTTCAAGAAGTTATAAAGTACATAACAGAAGGTTGGCCCGAGAGTCGGGCAGCCTGGATGTCCTTAAGTTCTTACCAGTCAGAGAGGTTGCAGCTCACGGAGCTGGAAGGGTTGGTGCTGTTCCAGGACCACATCGTTACTTCTGTCAGCATGAGGCAGGAGATGTTAAACAGGATTCACGATGGCCACTTAGGCATTACAAAGTGCAGAGAAAGGGCAGCTATGGCTGTATGGTGGCCTGGGTTCAGCTCCGACATTGCAAGTCATGTGTCTAAATGTGCCTTTCGTCGGGAATGCCGGCCTACTCAGAGAAGGGAGCCTTTGATTTCTACTCTGCTGCCTGCAGGCCCATGGCAGAAAATAGCTGCTGATTTGTGTGAACTGCACGGGAAAAAGTTCCTAGTTGTGATAGACTACTATTCCAGGTATTTGGAAATTGCACCTTTGAATGAAATCACAAGTCAAGCCGTTATCATTTATCTTAAGAGCTTGTTCGCCTGGTGGGGCATTCCAATTGAGCTGGTGAGTGAATGCAGTTCACTTCTACAAAGTTCAGTTCTTTCACCAGGGAATATGATTTTATACATTCCACGTCAAGTCCACATTACCTGCAGGCCAACGGAATGGCTGAAAGGGCAGTTCAAACAACAAAATTCATTTTAAAGCAATCTGAGCCGTACCTAGTCCTCTTGTCCTATAGGGCGACGGCCATTCAAGCCACAGGGTTTAGCCTGGCACAGCTGATGCTAGGATGCCAGATTCGCACCACATTACCCTCTGTGGGTGTCTTCCAGCTGACTGGCTCTATTCCTTGGGACAAAGTCCTTAGGAGGGATGAAGAGGCAAAAAGGGGCTATCGATTCTTCTACGACAGGAGACATTCTGTGAGGCCCTTGCAGGAGCTGAATGCGGGGCAAAGTGTCAGAACTAAACTGGATGATGAGAAGTAATGGAAGATGCCTGCTATGGTAATTGGACGCTCTCCAGAACCAAGGCCTTATGTAGTCCTTACTGAGGGAGGGACAGTTACACGCTGTAACCGAAAACATCTTCAGCCTGTACCTGAGAGTTTGGAACTGGATGCCTCAGTACCACCACCGGTGGGATTCCCTGTTTTAAAAGGGGTGCCTTCCCCTCAGCAAGATCACAGCGGGGATATGTCTTTGCCTCCAGCGGACACTCAATCACCTTCTTCTGTATCAGAGGACAGTTCATGTAGAGTTACATCAAGCGGAAGAGTGGTGAAACTTCCGGCCCGATATCGGGATTAACTTTAGTTAGAACAGTGACCGGAAGTATGGGCAGAATAATCCTATGGTCACTGTGGACTAGGGTAGTCTACCCCGATGTTCAAGTCAGGATGTAATTCATGTTGTTTATATTTTCTGTAACTTATTTGTTATATACTATACAAAATTGTTGTTGTATACTTTGCTTGTATACCTTGTTATTTGTTATATTCAAATGTATGCTTTGTCCTTTGAAAAGGGGGTAGATGTGATGAGAGCAAGACGTTACGTCACTAGATTGGGGGCGGGGCTTATGTCCATTTTTCTGTGTCACAGTTAGTTAGTGAGAGCAACCATACTAGATGTATATTTCCATGCTCTGTAATAAAATAGAGTTATACCATCTTTGCTGTGTCCTGCATGTGACCTGCATCTCATGACAAAGTTTTTTTTTTAAAACTTTTTATTTGTCGTCTCAGATGTTTACATACAGGAATCATACAATTGATATATACAGGCTTTTTCATTTGGAACAACATAAAGTCTAGAACAATTTGACATTTAACAGTAGCCCTTATGTATGTACCATGTCGTTTTTTCTCGTGAGAGTCAATAAAGCATTTTTTGAGATTCTTTTTCTTCTTTTTTTTTTCCCTACATAAATTAATACCTAAACAGTTAAAATAACTTTTTAACAATTCAACAATTCAATAACATACAGTGCTAGTTGTAATACACAAATTTCTCCTTGGACAGTTTGAAAAGTATACTCCACCCACTAGGTCAGTTATTATTTTATACTAAATCATCCCCATAAACCCGCCACTCTTCTTCCAGGTACTGTCAATCAAAGTCTAATAGCCAGTTACCTCTCAATCTAGCATTTAATATAAACTGTGTTTCATATTGGATATAAGAGCTGTGCTTGTACCTGTTGGGGTAAGGTTCCTATGAAACCCTCCCACTGTTTCATAAAGCTGTGTGTTCTATGTGACATATCTCCCATAGAGTCATAGAGTTCAATGGTCAACTGGTGAAGGAGGGAGTTTTTAAGTTGGACCAAAGTGGGTATGGTTTTAGAGTTCCAAGCCCCAAACACCAGCATCCTTGCTAATAGGATAGTAGTGCCCAACATTTTGCTATGTTTTTTCAAACCTCTAGGTAGGTGCAGTATTAGTATTGTGTTATCATTAATATCTATACGAAGATCACAGTTAATTTTAAGCCAATAAGCTATAGAGCTCCAATATCTAACCAGGCGTGGACAACTCCATATCAGGTGGGACAGATCGGGGTTGTGTTTTTGACATTTGGGGCAGATGTTTTCTGTGTGTGGTGCCCATTTCCTATACATACTGGGCATTATATAAGCCTGATGTAACAATCTAATATGCAAGTACTCTTCTGCAGAGTTGCTATACTAGTCTGTATCATTCCCGGCTCTATTGGGGTTCCACAAGATGAAGCCCATTTCTGTGCTATATTGACTATAGTCAGAGTATTAGCTGGTTCTAGCAACAGCCTGTATATTGGAGAGATTGAGAATATTCCCTGTGTGAACAATGTGACCAGTTATCCTATGGGTCGTGTTTTTCTTAAGCCATCTCCCTTTCGTAAGAGGCCAGTAATATAATGTCTTGCCTGTAAATAAGCGAAATGATGTGTGTTCAGCAAATTATATTGAATTTGTAATGATCTAAAACTTTTAATCGTGTTGTCTGCATCATCCAAGAAGTGTTGAATATTTTGCAGTCCGTCTCTCTGACAATCTCTAAAAGGCTGGGTAGTGAGACCCGCTACAAAGTTGGGGTTTCCTTGAAGAGGTAAGTATCTAGTACAGATCTGTGGAATCTTGAGCCACCTACAGAGTGATCTCCAGGCACGTAAAGGTTCTATCTCTGGCAGCAAGTCCCCTGTATGACATTGTACCTGTCGCCACGTCAGATGAGGTAAAACTGCTAATGAATAGGGCTTCACCTGCTCCTCCTCTAGGGCTTTAATGGTAAAGTGATTTCTCTGTCTCAACCAATCTATTACAAACATACGCCTAGATTTAGAGTTCTGAGGCCAAAGGGGTGCGTTAGCTACGCTGGCTTTTTTCTGGCCGCACCTTTTAAATACCGCTGGTATTGAGAGTTCACAGAATGGCTGCGTTAGGCTCCAAAAAAGGAGCGTAGAGCATATTTACCGCAACTTCAACTCTCGATACCAGCGGTGCTTATGGACGCTTCAAAAATGTGCTCGTGCACGATTCCCCCATAGGAAACAATGGGGCAGTTTGAGCTGAAAAAAAACCTAACACCTGCAAAAAAGCAGCGTTCAGCTCCTAACGCAGCCCCATCATTTCCTATGGGGAAACACTTCCTACGTCTGCACCTAACACTCTAACATGTACCCGAGTC
Organism: Bombina bombina; assembly: GCF_027579735.1. NCBI lineage: Eukaryota > Metazoa > Chordata > Amphibia > Anura > Bombinatoridae > Bombina > Bombina bombina. The sequence continues at coordinate 469,010,606 of NC_069502.1, read as the reverse complement.
TAAACACCCCTAACCTTACACTTATTAACCCCTAATCTGCCGCCCCCGCTATCGCTGACCCCTGCATATTATTATTAACCCCTAATCTGCCGCTCCGTACACCGCCGCAACCTACGTTATCCCTATGTACCCCTAATCTGCTGCCCTAAAACCGCCGACCCCTATGTTATATTTATTAACCCCTAATCTGCCGCCCCGCTATCACTGACCCCAGCATATTATTATTAACCCCTAATCTGCCGCTCCGTACACCGCCGCAACCTACGTTATCCCTATGTACCCCTAATCTGCTGCCCCTAACACCGCCGACCCCTATGTTATATTTATTAACCCCTAATCTGCCCCCACAATGTTGCTTCCACCTGCCTACACTTATTAAACCCTAATCTGCCGAGCGGACCGCACCGCTATTATAATAAAGTTATTAACCCCTAATCCGCCTCACTCCCGCCTCAATAACCCTATAATAAATAGTATTAACCCCTAATCTGCCCTCCCTAACATCGCCGACACCTAACTTCAAACATTAACCCCTAATCTGCCGACTGGAGCTCACCGCTATTCTAATAAATGTATTAACCCCTAAAGCTAAGTCTAACCCTAAAACTAACAACCCCCTAAGTTAAATATAATTTAAATCTAACGAAATAAATTAACTCTTATTAAATAAATTATTCCTATTTAAAGCTAAATACTTACCTGTAAAATAAATCCTAAAATAGCTACAAAATAAATTATAATTATATTATAGCTATTTTAGGATTTATATTTATTTTACAGGTAACTTTGTATTTATTTTAACCAGGTACAATAGCTATTAAATAGTTAAGAACTATTTAATAGCTAAAATAGTTAAAATAATTACAAATTTACCTGTAAAATAAATCCTAACCTAAGTTACAATTAAACCTAACACTACACTATCAATAAATTAATTAAATACAATACCTACAATTATCTACAATTAAACCTAACACTACACTATCAATAAATTAATTAAATACAATACCTACAATTACCTACAATTAAACCTAACACTACACTATCAATAAATTATTTAAATATAATACCTACAAATAAATACAATGAAATAAACTAACTAAAGTACAAAAAATAAAAAAGAACTAAGTTACAACAAAATATTTACAAACATTAGAAAAATATTACAACAATTTTAAACTAATTACACCTACTCTAAGCCCCCTAATAAAATAACAAAGCCCCCCAAAATAAAAAAAATGCCCTACCCTATTCTAAATTAAAAAAGTTCAAAGCTCTTTTACCTTACCAGCCCTGAACAGGGCCCTTTGCGGGGCATGCCCCAAAGAATTCAGCTCTTTTGCCTGTAAAAAAAACACATACAATACCCCCCCAACATTACAACCCACCACCCACATACCCCTAATCTAACCCAAACCCCCCTTAAATAAACCTAACACTAAGCCCCTGAAGATCTCCCTACCTTGTCTTCACCTCACCGGGTTCAGCGATCGGTCCAGAAGAGCCTCCGATGTCTTGATCCAAGCCCAAGTGGGGGGCTGAAGATGTCCATGATCCGGCTGAAGTCTTCATCCAAGCGGGAGCTGAAGAGGTCCATGATCCGGCTGAAGTCTTCTATCAACGGCATCTTCAATCTTCTTTCTTCCGGATCCATGTAGTTCATCCCGCCGACGCGGAACATCCATCTTCACCGACGACGTCCCGACGAATGACGGTTCCTTTAAGGGACGTCATCCAAGATGGCGTCCCTCGAATTCCGATTGGCTGATAGGATTCTATCAGCCAATCAGAATTAAGGTAGGAAAATTCTGATTGGCTGATGGAATCAGCCAATCAGAATCAAGTTCAATCCGATTGGCTGATTCAATCAGCCAATCAGATTGAGCTTGCATTCTATTGGCTGTTCCGATCAGCCAATAGAATGCGAGCTCAATCTCATTGGCTGATCGGATCAGCCAATCGGATTGAACTTGATTCTGATTGGCTGATTCCATCAGCCAATCAGAATTTTCCTACCTTAATTCCGATTGGCTGATAGAATCCTATCAGCCAATCGGAAATTCGAGGGACGCCATCTTGGATGACGTCTCTTAAAGGAACCGTCATTCGTCGGGAAGTCGTCGGTGAAGATGGATGTTCCGCGTCGGCGGGATAAACATGGATCCGGAAGAAAGAAGATTGAAGATGCCGTTGATAGAAGATTTCAGCCGGATCATGGACCTCTTCAGCTCCCGCTTGGATAAAGACTTCAGCCGGATCATGGACATCTTCAGCCCCCCGCTTGGGCTTGGATCAAGACATCGGAGGAGCTCTTCTGGATCGATCGGTGAACCTGGTATGGTGAAGATAAGGTAGGAAGATCTTCAGGGGCTTAGTGTTAGGTTTATTTAAGGGGGGTTTGGGTTAGATTAGGGGTATGTGGGTGGTGGGTTGTAATGTTGGGGGGGTATTGTATGTGTTTTTTTTACAGGCAAAAGAGCTGAATTCTTTGGGGCATGCCCCGCAAAGGGCCCTGTTCAGGGCTGGTAAGGTAAAAGAGCTTTGAACTGTTGTACTTTAGAATAGGGTAGGACATTTTTTTATTTTGGGGGTCTTTGTTATTTTATTAGGGGGCTTAGAGTAGGTGTAATTAGTTTAAAATTGTTGTAATATTTTTCTGATGTTTGTAAATATTTTTTATTTTTTGTAACTTAGTTCTTTTTTATTTTTTGTACTTTAGTTAGTTTATTTCATTGTATTTATTTGTAGATATTGTATTTAATTAATTTATTGATAGTGTAGTGTTAGGTTTAATTGTAACTTAGGTTAGGATTTATGTTACAGGTAATTTTGTAATTATTTTAACTATTTTAGCTATTAAATAGTTCTTAACTATTTAATAGCTATTGTACCTGGTTAAAATAAATACAAAGTTACCTGTAAAATAAATATAAATCCTAAAATAGCTATAATATAATTATAATTTATATTGTAGCTATATTAGGGTTTATTTTACAGGTAAGTATTTAGCTTTAAATAGGAATAATTTATTTAATAAGAGTTAATTTATTTCGTTAGATTTAAATTATATTAAATTTAGGGGGGTGTTAGGGTTAGGGTTAGACTTAGCTTTAGGGGTTAATCCATTTATTACAGTAGCGGCGAGATTCGGTCGGCAGATTAGGGGTTAATAATTGAAGTTAGGTGTTGGCGATGTTAGGGAGGGCAGATTAGGGGTTAATACTATTTATTATAGGGTTATTGAGGCGGGAGTGAGGCGGATTAGGGGTTAATAACTTTATTATAGTAGCGGTGAGATTGGCTCGGCAGATTAGTGGTTAATAAGTGTAGGCAGGTGGAGGCGACGTTGAGGGGGGCAGATTAGGGGATAATAAATATAATATAGGGGTCGGCGGTGTTAGGGGCAGCAGATTAGGGGTACATAAGGATAATGTAAGTAGCGGCGCTTTGCGGTCGGCAGATTAGGGGTTAATTATTGTAGGTAGCTGGCGGCGACGTTGTGGGGGGCAGGTTAGGGGTTAATAAATATAATATAGGGGTCGGCGGTGTTAGGGACAGCAGATTAGGGGTACATAAGTATAACGTAGGTGGCGGTCGGCAGATTAGGAGTTAAAAAAATTTAATCAAGTGGCGGCGATGTGGGGGGACCTCGGTTTAGGGGTACATAGATAGTTTATGGGTGTTAGTGTACTTTAGAGCACAGTAGTTAAGAGCTTTATAAACCGGCGTTAGCCCAGAAAGCTCTTAACTACTGACTTTTTTCTGCGGCTGGAGTTTTGTCGTTAGATTTCTAACGCTCACTTCAGCCAAGACTCTAAATACCGGAGTTAGAAAGATCCCATTGAAAAGATGGGATACGCAATTGACGTAAGGGGATCTGCGGTATGGAAAAGTCGCGGCTGAAAAGTGAGCGTTAGACCCTTTAATGACTGACTCTAAATACCAGAGGGCGGTAAAAACCAGCGTTAGGAGCCTCTAACGCTGGTTTTGACGGCTACCGCCCAACTCTAAATCTAGGCCATAGTCTGGGCTGCCCAGTTATAAAACATAAGATTAGGAAGACCCAGTCCCCCGTGCATTACTGAGCTGGACAATTTCTGGGAACTTATTCGGTGCCTTTTATTCACCCACACGAAATCTAGTATTTTAGCGTTTAATACCTTCAGATCTAGTTTCTTTAACATAACTGGCAGCATTTGAAACATGTAAAGCAGCTTCGGGAAGGTAATCATTTTAATGAGATTTATTTGGCCTGACAGCGATAGGGGCAGTCCCTTTCAGGTATCTATTTGACTAGTGACTTTCTTAATGAGGGGGTGCCATTGATAGTATACCACCTATCTGGGTTCAACAATAACTTAATTCCCAAATATGTGAAATCATTATTTACAATTTTAAAATTGTAATCTGAAGTATCTCAAGGAGAATTTGGGGTTAGCCAGATTAATTCAGATTTATCCTGGTTCAGGAGGTAGCCAGACACTGCGCTAAATTTTTGGATGAGTGTCATTATTTTAGGTAGGTTGACCTCAGGTTCAGGAATGAATAGCAGCATATCGTCTGCATACAAAGACAAATGCACAGTTGCAGTGCCTATTTCTAACCCTTTGATTTTCTCCCTAATGGCCTGGGCGAGGGGCTCTATTGCCAGATCAAATAATAGTGGGGAAAGGGGACACCCCTGTCTCGTGCCTCTATGCAGTCTAAAGGTTGGGGCAATTCTTCCATTTATGATAACGGTTGCCATCAGACCTTGATACAATCCCTGAATAGCCTGTAAATAGCTACTCCCAAACCCAAATTTTTCTAAAGCTAAGAATAAATATTCCCATATTACTTTGTCAAAAGCCTTTTCGGCATCAAGGGCAAGCATACATGCTTTGGACCTTTTTGGCAGAGTAGGGTCCTTTCGGTGTTTCCAAAAATAGGATAAAATTAATTGGACCTTTCTAATATTTCATCAATAATATCATCGAAGATCTACCTTGTATAAAGCCTGTTTGATCTTCGTGTATTAATGATTGCAGGACTAAGCTTAGTCTAGTTGCTAATATTTTAGTCAAGAGTTTGTAGTCCGTATTTAGCAGTGAGATTGGGCGATATGATTCTGGTGTTAATGGGTCTTTCCCTGGTTTTAGTATTATGCTAATATGAGCCTCAGTGAATTTGTGATTAGGTATAGTGTGTCCAGTAAGCACAGCATTATATAAATGTGTTAAAGTTTCTGGGATTTCTGTTTTCAGCAATTTATAAAACTCTGCCGACATACCATCAGGGCCTGGGGTTTTGCCTAAAGGCAGAACTTGTATGGCTCTACTAATTTCAGCAACTTTAATGGGTGCATTCAATGCTTGCAATTGATCTTCTGTGAGTTTAGGTATATGCCTCCACTTTAACTCCACTTTAACTTTGTTAATTTCCTGTGGGCTATAGAGGTTAGTATAATATTCTGTGAAGATCTTTTGTATTTCCTCAGTGCGTGTATGTACTACGTCTAGTTTCTTTATAGCCTGTATAATGTTTGGTGGCCTTGCTATTTTAGTCAATAGAGCCAGGGATCTACTGGTCTTATTCCCAAAACGATAAAATCTGGCCTGCATCTTAGTGGTAGTTTTCAATGTGTTTTGCAACAGTACATTATCTCTGGCTAGTTTAATTTGCTTAAAGTTGTTCCTATTCTTCAAGTTAGGGGATTTAAGGTATTTATTCTGGGCATTTATCAACTGCTTAAATAACAATTCTTCCTTTGCCTTAGCCTTTTTACGGATACCTGCAGCATGATTTGTAATGACACCTCTGAAAACTGCCTTTGCAGTTTCCCAAAATAATAAAGGGATTGCAGGTGTTGTATATTAACGGTGTGGTAGGCGTTCCATTCACCTACAAAATAGTTTAGTAAATTTGGATCTTTATATAAATAAGTAGGAAAAAAACATCTATTCTCTCTTTGTAAATCTTTTTTGGTATTAATGGTCAGTTTAACTGGAGCGTGGTCTGAAAGAGTGACTACATCATTTTTAACCTCCAGAATGCGAGTGTTTAGTGTGCTGGAAATCAGAAAATAGTCTATGCGAGATAAAGTGTATTTAGAGGGGAGAATACAGGTGAAATCTATAACCTCTGGGTTACACAAACACCAGATATCAACCAAGTCAAGGCCCCTCTGAAACTTGTTAAGTATTCTTGTATCTCTGTTGGAATTGGTACCAAGTGTGATCTTAATTGGTGTTAGAGCAGGGTTCCTAAATCGATCTAGTGGGAAATGAGGCACTATATTAAAGTCTCCCCCAATTACCATAGGGAGATGTACTGAACTACTGATTTCAGTAGTTGTTTTTGCAGAAGATGTCTTTTTTTACTTATTGGACCATAAACCCCCACCAACGCTAGGGTGACTTCACCCAGTTCTAGATGCAAAATAATGTATCAGCCATCCATATCAATTACTCTATGTATTACGTTATACAATAACCCTTTTCCACTCCTCTGGCTCTGCTCCCTGGGAATGAGGAACTGATGACCTCCATCCTGTACCCATCCCTGTTTTAACTTAGCGTGTTCGTCCGTAGTAAGGTGTGTTTCTGTTAAGATAGCTATATCTGCCCCCCTGCTCTTAAGTAATTTCAAAATACACTTCCTTTTAATGGGAGAGGTAACCCCCTCACATTCCATGTAATAACGTTTACTTTGGTGTCAGACATAAAAAAAAAACTTTTAAGTGAAAGACACGAAGACCATATGTACCCAGGTCTCTATGTTGATGAGGCACCTACTCACAATGTAGACATCGCATAGGTAGGATGTAGAACCCAAATTCTTTAGAGTTGTGCTCTCTTCATGCTCTGTCTTAGAGATATGGTTAGAAACTTCCATGGGGTAGCACTCCGGTTGTGGCATAGCCTTGTCCATGGTTAAATCTCTATCTTCAGTCTGCAGATATTTCTGAAGCTGATTAGGGGACTAAAAAAACTTTGGGCCATTAGGTGTCTTTAACCGTAGTCTGGCAGGGAACAACAGTGCCACGATCTTCCCCCTTCGATCAGTCGCTGACAGTAAAGTGAGAGTTTCTTCCTCCTCCTAGTGACCTCAGAGGAGTAGTCCTGAAACAGTAGCAACTTTCTTCCTTCAAAAATGACCGGTCTCACTTAACGGTAAGCTCTGAGAAGCTCTACTTTGTCTTTAAAGTTCAAATATTTTATTAACACATGTCTTGGTGTTCCTTTATTTGATTGTTCTGATCTCTGTTGACCCACTCTGTGGGCTCTCTCCGCCACACACTGGACATTAGCGTCCGACATCTTGAGCAGTTGTGGTAGTTGGACTTCCGTAAAGTGTAAAAGTTAGGAGCTTTGTACTGACTCTGGTAAACCTACTATGCACAGATTGTTCCTACGGGACCTGTTTTCCAGGTCATCCAAGTGTGCTTTCAGGTCAGTATTCTGTTTCTAAAGGTTAGATACTGACGTGAACATTTCTCTGTGACAATCCTCATGCTCAGACACCCTATGTTCCACATGTGTGAGTCTTTTAGAAAACTGTTTAAATTCAGAGGAGAGTGATTTCACCCCCATTTGCAACTGCTCAATTTTAGGTAAAAAAAGAGCTGAGATTTGAACTGTCAGGACAATTGTCCAGTATAATTCACCGTTTTGATATTGCATACAGGGAGTGCAGAATTATTAGGCAAATGAGTATTTTGAGCACATCATCCTCTTTATGCATTTTGTCTTACTCCAAGCTGTATAGGCTCGAAAGCCTACTACCAATTAAGCATATTAGGTGATGTGCATCTCTGTAATGAGAAGGGGTGTGGTCTAATGACATCAACACCCTATATCAGTTTGGCCATATTTCAGAGCTGCAACATCACTGGAGTGCCCAAAAGCACAAGGTGTGCAATACTCAGAGACATGGCCAAGGTAAGAAAGGCTGAAAGACGACCACCACTGAACAAGACACACAAGCTGAAACGTCAAGACTGGGCCAAGAAATATCTCAAGACTGATTTTTCTAAGGTTTTATGGACTGATGAAATGAGAGACTCAGACGCCAGCAAGGTGGAGGTGGAGTACTGGTTTGGGCTGGTATCATCAAAGATGAGCTTGTGGGGCCTTTTCGGGTTGAGGATGGAGTCAAGCTCCACTCCCAGTCCTACTGCCAGTTTCTGGAAGACACCTTCTTCAAGCAGTGGTACAGGAAGAAGTCTGCATCCTTCAAGAAAAACATGATTTTCATGCAGGACAATGCTCCATCACACGCGTCCAAGTACTCCACAACGTGGCTGGCAAGAAAGGGTATAAAAGAAGAAAATCTAATGACATGGCCTCCTTGTTCACCTGATCTGAACCCCATTGAGAAACTGTGGTCCATCATCAAATGTGAGATTTACAAGGAGGGAAAACAGTACACCTCTCTGAATAGTGTCTGGGAGGCTGTGGTTGCTGCTGCACGCAATGTTGATGGTGACCAGATCAAAACACTGACCGAATCCATGGATGGCAGGCTTTTGAGTGTCCTTGCAAAGAAAGGTGGCTATATTGGTCACTGATTTGTTTTTGTTTTGTTTTTGAATGTCAGAAATGTATATTTGTGAATGTTGAGATGTTATATTGGTTTCACTGGTAAAAATAAATAATTGAAATGGGTATATATTTGTTTTGTGTTAAGTTGCCTAATAATTATGCACAGTAATAGTCACCTTAGTGGGGTTCAACCTTGGTTAATGGTCAAATAGATATACTGACTTGTTTTTCAGAATATATTTACAAAATACATATTTGTCTGTTATGGCTTAGTGACAAGTGCCATCTTCCGAGGGAAAATAATTCTAACTTCTAAATCTTATCTTATTAACAAAAATGTTAATTAATCTGTAATTAGTGTTAGCCAATCATTTATGAGAACCTAACCTTATCAGTTGGGGTGGAGTTAAGTGTTTTCCATAAAATACACACTCACCCACAAAAGGGGGAGAAGGAACACAAGCAGACAGCACAAGGGGCCACACTGAGCATGCATGATGACCACACCCTATCCAGAGGAGATGGGAGGCTAAGCTGATAGACAAGTCAGGATAATGGCAAGAGAGGGTCCAGGGGTAACCTAAGAGCGTCTTTTTACACTGAACCCCAGTGAAGGATCCCACAATGTTGATAAGTATGAAACAAACCTATATGAAACAGTTAATATGATTTATGTTCTTTACATTTATATTCAAAGTTTTATTACTGAATCAGGTGAATTAATCAATTCTGGTTTGCCCTTTATAGTCACAAATATTTTGTTAGGTAATTCCTGTTAACCCGGTCTTATCTGTCGACAATAACACTGGGTCAATCAGGAATCTGGTAATAATATCATTTTCTTATGGTTTACCAGTATTATTAGTTTACCTGATTCTTGCCAGCTATGCTGAGAATTTATATAACAAAAGTTTCTGCTTCTCTATTATACATGCAAGTTACTGCAAATAAAATAATTTAGTGATTGTTTTCATTAGTTTTAACCTGATAATCATTAAATCATTGTAATGATGTTTCCTTATTGATTAGCTTTATTCAAATATTGCTTATTATTTCTAATAATTCTTTTAATAAACTAAGGCCTAGATTTAGAGTTTGGCGGTAGCCGTGAAAACCAGCGTTAGATCCTCCTAACGCTGGTTTTAGGCTACCGCCGGTATTTGGAGTCACTTAAAATAGGGTCTAACGCTCACTTTCCAGCCACGACTTTTCCATACCGCAGATCCCCTTACGTAAATTGCGTATCCTATCTTTTCAATGGGATTTTTATAACTCCGGTATTTAGAGTCGTGTCTGAAGTGAGCGTTAGACATCTAACGACAAAACTCCAGCCGCAGGAAAAAAGTCAGTAGTTAAGAGCTTTCTGGGCTAACGCCGGTTTATAAAGCTCTTAACTACTGTACTCTAAAGTACACTAACACCCATAAACTACCTATGTACCCCTAAACCGAGGTCCCCCCACATCGCCGACACTCGAAAAAATTTTTTTAACCCCTAATCTGCCGACCGCCACCTACGTTATCCTTATGTACCCCTAATCTGCTGCCCCTAACACCGCCGACCCCTGTATTATATTTATTAACCCCTAATCTGCCCCCCTCAACGTCGCCTCCACCTGCCTACACTTATTAACCCCTAATCTGCCGACCGCAAAGCGCCGCCACCTACGTTATCCTTATGTACCCCTAATCTGCTACCCCTAATCTGCCGACCGGACCTGAGCGCTACTATAATAAAGTTATTAACCCCTAATCCGCCTCACTAACCCTATCATAAATAGTATTAACCCCTAATCTGCCCTCCCTAACATCGCCGACACCTAACTTCAATTATTAACCCCTAATCTGCCGAACCGAATCTCGCCGCTATTCTAATAAATGTATTAACCCCTAAAGTCTAACCCTAATACTAACACCCCCGATCAGCCAATAGAATGCAAGCTCAATCTGATTGGCTGATTGGATCAGCCAATCGGATTGAACTTGATTCTGATTGGCTGATTCCATCAGCCAATCAGAATATTCCTACCTTAATTCCAATTGGCTGATAGAATCCTATCAGCCAATCGGAATTCAAGGGACGCCATCTTGGATAACGTCATTTAAAGGAACCGTCATTCGTCGTTCATTTGTCGGCCAGGATGGATGTTCCGCGGTGGAGGTCTTTAGGATGCTGCCGCTTCGCTCCGGATGGATGCCGCTTGGATGAAGACTTCAATCGGATGGAAGACCTCTTCTGGCCCGCTTGGATGAAGACTTCAGCCGGATCATGGACCTCTTCAGCCCCCCGCTTGGGCTTGGATCAGGACATTGGAGGATCTCTTCTGGACCGATCGGTGAACCTGGTATGGTGAAGACAAGGTAGGATGATCTTCAGGGGCTTAGTGTTAGGTTTATTTAAGGGGGGTTTGGGTTAGATTAGGGGTATGTGGGTGGTGGATTGTAATGTTGGGGGGCTTGGGTATTGTATGTTTTTTTTTACAGGCAAAAGAGCTGTATTTCTTGGGGCATGCCCCGCAAAGGGCCCTGTTCAGGGCTGGTAAGGTAAAAGAGCTTTGAACTTTAGTAATTTAGAATAGGGTAGGGCATTTTTTTATTTTGGGGGGCTTTGTTATTTTATTAGGGGGCTTAGAGTAGGTGTAATTAGTTTAAAATTGTTGTAATATTTTTCTTATGTTTGTAAATATTTTTTTATTTTTTGTAACTTAGTTCTTTTTTATTTTTTGTACTTTAGCTAGTTTATTTAATTGTATTTATTTGTAGCAATTGTATTTAATTAATTTATTGATAGTGTAGTGTTAGGTTAATTGTAGGTAATTGTAGGTAGTTTATTTAATTAATTTATTGATAGTCTAGTGTTAGGTTTATTTGTAACTTAGGTTAGGATTTCTTTTACAGGTAAATTTGTAATTATTTTAACTATTTTAGCTATTAAATAGTTCTTAACTATTTAATAGCTATTGTACCTGGTTAAAATAAATACAAAGTTACCTGTAAAATAAATATAAATCCTAAAATAGCTATAATATAATTATAATTTATATTGTAGCTATATTAGGATTTATTTTACAGGTATTTAGCTTTAAATAGGAATAATTTATTTAATAAGAGTTAATTAATTTCGTTAGATTTAAATTATATTTAACTTAGGGGGGTGTTAGTATTAGGGTTAGACTTAGCTTTAGGGGTTAATACATTTATTAGAATAGCGGCGAGATTCGGTTCGGCAGATTAGGGGTTAATAATTGAAGTTAGGTGTCGGCGATGTTAGGGAGGGCAGATTAGGGGTTAATACTATTTATGATAGGGTTAGTGAGGCGGATTAGGGGTTAATAACTTTATTATAGTAGCGCTCAGGTCCGGTCGGCAGATTAGGGGTTAATAAGTGTAGGCAGGTGGAGGCGACGTTGTGGGGGGCAGATTAGGGGTTAATAAATATAATATAGGGGTCGCGATTTTAGGGCAGCAGATTAGGGGTACATAGGGATAATGTAAGTAGCGGCGGTTTACGGAGCGGCAGATTAGGGGTTAATAATAATATGCAGGGGTCAGCGATAGCGGGGGCAGCAGATTAGGGGTTAATAAGTGTAAGGTTAGGGGTGTTTAGACTCGGGGTACATGTTAGAGTGTTAAGTGCAGACGTAGGAAGGGTTACCGCATAGCAAACAATGTGGCTGCGTTAGGAGCTGAACGCGGCTTTTTTGCAGGTGTTAGGTTTTTTTTCAGCTCAAACAGCCCCATTGTTTCCTATGGGGGAATCGTGCACGAGCACGTTTTTGAGGCTGGCCGCGTCCGTAAGCAACTCTGGTATCGAGAGTTGAAGCTGTGTTAAAAATGCTCTACGCTCCTTTTTTGGAGCCTAACGCAGCCTTTATGTGGACTCTCGATACCAGAGTTATTTTTATGGTGCGGCCAGAAAAAAGCCAGCGTTAGTTTTTCGGGTCGTTACCGACAAAACTCCAAATCTAGGCCTAAGTTTGTTTATTGATCTGGTCTCAGTTTAATTAATAGACAAATCAGAACTAAAAGGATTCAGGTTTTATATATATTATCCTTTGCAAATGATATAATTCAGAGTGTTATTAAATTGCACACATTGCCCTTGCAAAGTTGGTAACCGCTATTATAAAAATATTGAGTAACATTATCAGAATGATATAGAGGTTCCATAATATTTATTGTGTCTAAGCACATAATACACTTTGCAGGTACACTACTGAAATAATAATAATAAAAAAAATAATAATAAGGATAATATTCATAACAGAACCACAATGGACTTGGACTCCTGATTCCTCTGGGTCAGTTGATACTGAAGGGGCAGGATGTATCTCTGCCTGATGTTTTGCTCGCCTATCTGCGGCCTTGTTCTTTGATGTTTTATGAAAGCTGCTGTAATACTTCTGCATACGCTAGCTGGCAGTCTTTTACCACTGTCCTCATGTGGTTTATTTGAGTTAGTGGTGAATTCAGCGCTTGAGGCTTGCAGTCATTTAGGGAGCTATAATATTATTCACATGCGGCTGCCGCACCTGAGCAAAGTAGAGAGAGCTACGGATTTAACCTCCTGGTGTACTAAAGTTATTAGTGTGAGCTGCAACCCCTTATTCTTCCTATTATGTAGCAACAATACTAGTGTGTGAAATAGGGGTGATAGATATAACCCTATCCTAAATGAAGTATTTGTGGGTGCGGTGACTATATTACCCCCTGCAGCGTCTTATTATCCTATGGCCATCATAACCTCTCAGCTCCCAGTCTTCACTGTCTTTCACCACCAGCGCTGCAATGCTATGTTTCTCGGGCTTCAAGTGGTGCGTGTGCCTTCTGATAAGCGAAATGGTCTTTTCAAGTTCCTTGTGGCGTTGTGGTGCACCCAAGATGGCGTCTATGTGCTCTGTCTCCTCCACTCTGTTTTTTGTGGTTAGGGAGTTGTTTTAACCCTCATGCCTCAATGCCGGCTAATACTGTTGCCTGGTGATGTCCCAAAACCAGAGTTCTGCAAGGCGTTGACGTGGGAGCAAGGAAAGTGTCAGCTAGAATGGCTTTTGATAGAATCGGTTACAGAGCTCACATAGCCTGCTGCTCTTCCTACACTCCTCCCACCGGAAGTCCATTGTCAAGAAGTTTACAGCTCATGGCACTGTAGCTAATCTCCCTGGATGTGGACAAAAGAGAACAATTGATCAAAGACTGCAACAAAGGCTTGTTGGAATGGTGAATAAAGAACCTTGATCAACTTCCAGACAAATTTAAGCTGACCTTTAGCCACAGGGTACAAATTTCTCAGCTAAGACTATACGTCGCCATCTGAATGAAAAGGGACGCTATGGTAGGAGACCCAGGAGCACCCCACTGCTGACACATAAACATAAAAAAGCCAAATTGGAATTTGCCAAAACTTACCTGAGGAAGCCAAAATTCTTCTCCGAGAATGTGCAGTGGACAGACTAAACAAAATTACAGCTTTTTGGTAAAGCCCATCATTCTTCTGTTTTAAGAAAAAAGATATGAGCCTTTTATAGAAAAGAATACAGTCCCTACAGTCAAACATGGTTGAGGTTTACTGATGTTTTGGGGTTGCTTTGCTGCTTCAGGCACTGGATGACTTGACTGTGTGCATGGCATTATAAAATCTGAAGACTACCAAAGAATTCTGTGGTGCAATGCAGGGCCCAGTGTCAGAAAGTTGGGTCATCATCAGAGGTCATGGGTCTTACAGCAGGACAATGACCAAAGCACACATTAAAAAGCACCCAGAAATGATTTAAGACAAAGTGCTGGAGAGTACTGAGCTGGCCAGCAATGAGCCCAAATCTCAATTCCATAGAACACCTGTGGAAAAATCTCAAAATAGCAGTTGAGTAAAGGAACCATTCCAATCTGAGAGACCTGAAACAGTTTGTGAAAGAAGAGTGGTTCAAAATTCCAGTAGAGAGGTTTAAGAAACTCATTGATGGTTACAGGAAGCAATTGATTTCAGTTTTTTTCTTCAAGGGGTTTGCTACCAAATATTAAATTGAGGATGCCAATAATTTTGTCCAGTCCATTTTTGGAGTTTTGCGTGGAATGTGTCAGAGTTGGCTTTTTTTCCTCCACTTTTTTTCCTCATACCAATACAAACAAAATAAATAAACATAAGAACGCCTAAACATTTATAATTGCAAAAATGTTCTGGGCAAAGTGGTGCATTATCAGACAGAAATGCAGGGAATGAACAACTGGCTCAATACTATTGTGTGCTTCTCTCTGTATATATATATATATATATATATATATATATATATATATATATATATATATATATATATATATATATATATATATATACACACATACATATACATCTTTAGACATGTATATGTATGTTTCTAAATGTTAAAGCTCTTTGCCTGTTTTTTTCTCTAACACCTGAGATCTCAGATCTTTAAGCCCTTTTAACTTATGTGTGCAATATTTATTTTTTAAATAATTTTTATTAGATGCTGTTATAAAGAGAGTAAGTGTACTTTGTAATGTATTTTTGATGTGTTTTGTGACAGTTTTTTGTTTCACAAAACAGTTAACCAGAGTTTTGAGGACGTGCTAACCACGAAGCGTGTTAACTTGAATTGAGCTCAAGCAATCGAGTTTACTTTCAAATTATAAAACAAGGGATAAACCTAGGCTGACCATATTTCCGCTTTAAGAAGAAACACATATGAAAAATACATATGTCAGGGTTCTTATACAAAACATTTCTTTAAACAGCCCTGAAAACAGCCCTGACATATGTATTTTTCATATGTGTCCCTTTTTAAAGTGGCAATATGGTCAGTCTAGATAAACCCGACATACACAAACACCCGGGATAAACCCTAAATGTTTGCACTCCACTAATAATCTGGCCCTATATGTGTAAAGACACTGAAATTGAGATATTTAGATGATGGTCAGTCCATTGTTGACCGTACTCAAATAACAAGGGATTAAGAGATTACGTTAACACGGACAACAGCAAATTTAAATGAGACATTGTACATGAAGTTGGGCATTTTAAGTGAATAGTGATAGTTAGATGTGAGAAAATAATTCAAACTTATATAAACTATCTGGTCTAGTAAAGTGCCAGAGGATTTACAACAGCTTAGAGCGTGGGCTGACTAGATGGGCAAAGACACTAGTCTGGTATGAAACTCTCGGCTAAAACTGAAGAAACATTTTGTGAAGGATCAAAAAGAAGAGTTCTAATTTAGCTTTTCTTTGTGATTCTAGAATCTGCATCCTTCAGAATTCTGGTATGAATAATATTCCCTTAGCTCACAGTTTCAAAGTAATTATGAGAACACTTTAAACAACAGTGACTCTGACATGATGTTTCCTTGAAATTACAAGTCGGTTGGGGAAATAAGACCTGATAAACTAGAACGTTTCCACTTTTAATTCAATATTATTTTAATACCATTGGTTGATAAAACAAATACTAATTTACATATATGCCAGTAACATATGCAGTATCAATTGGAAATAAATATACCTACTATTCATGTATAGTTATCTATATGCAAAACACTAATCAATTTTTTTGCAGCAACTGTTTTCCTTTTTTTTTTCTTTTAATATTGTTGATTGAGTAAGTCTAGTAATTCCTTACACAGATACAGTTAAAAGGGACATGAAACCCTAAAATGTTCAAATGCAAAACCCAAAATGCACTACTGGGAGTTAGCTAAACAAATTGGTAAGTCAATACCAAGAGGCATATATGTGCAGCCACCAATCACCAGCTAGCTCCCACCTCCTGAGCCTATTTATATATGCTTTTCCACAAAGAATAACAAGAAAATAAAGCAAACTAAATAATAGAAAGAAAATGGGAAAATTGTTTAAAATGATATGCTCTATTTGAATCATTAAAGAAAAATGTTGGGTTTGATGTCCCTTTAAAGTCTTGTCTCTCAACAACTCTTGCAGTACGTTAAAATGGAACCTTGGGGAGCTGTGCACTTTTTAATGGTGCAAAATCTCCTTAACCTTAATATTGTTTTGTTGGAGAGCCACTTACTACCTGTTCACACCTATAATCTTTATAATTATTTTCCTTTCTCTGCCAGATCACCAGAGTTCTCTAACAGTCTAACCCCACACTAGCTGTGTTTGCTTTGGGGTCAAACTGAGTTGCATTCTATCTCTAAAATGTGCTACCTCTATAAAACCCCAAAAGCCCTTGTTCTATGTTTGTTACAGACACTGCCATAGTCAAACCTTTGGCTGCTAATTTAAGTGAATGCATTGTTTTACACACATTGTGAACATAAGAATGTTGGGGGTTGTTGCTATAGAAACAGCTACATTTTCTTTGTCTGTGCTTTTAAGGATTATGTTATTCAGCATTAAGGATAATTATGAGACACTAAAATGTTTTGAATAAGATTAAAGGGACAGTCAAGTCCAAAAAAAACTTTCATGTTTCAAATAGGGCATGTAATTTTAAACAACTTTCCAATTTACTTTTATCACCAATTTTGCTTTGTTCTTTTGGTATTCTTAGACCTAGGAAGGCTCATATGATAATTTCTAAGCCATTGAAGGCCGCCTCTGATCACATGTTTTTGTATTTGCTTTTCACAGCAGGGGAGAGCTAGTTCAGGTAAACCCTATAGATAACTTAGGCCTAGATTTAGAGTTTGGCGGTAGCCGTCAAAACCAGCGTTAGAGGCTCCTAACGCTGGTTTTTACCGCCCGCTGGTATTTGGAGTCAGTCATTAAAGGGTCTAACGCTCACTTTCCAGCCGCGACTTTTCCATACCGCAGATCCCCCTACGCCATTTGCGTATCCTATCTTTTCAATGGGATCTTTTTTTTTTTTTTTTTTTTTTAAATATTTATTTATTTAACACACAATAAGTGTACTCATAACAAAAATCCACCTCTTTCTGCCACGCAGGGCTGGGTATAACATGATATAAAAATAAAACAAAACAGTTAACAAAACAAAGTTGATTCATTTTGACAAATTACCAGCCCCCTTGTAGGAAATATAGTACACTAATCTGCGTCATCATTTCCAAACTTTTCCTTTTTCTCTACCTTCCCTCTTTTTAACTCAATTCGTGAATAACACCTATTGTACAACAACCTAACTAAATATGCAATCTAACCAAAGCACAAAATATCCCTAAAAAGAATGTCACATAAAATAAAAATATTGCAAAACAAAGACAAAAGAAAAAAGAAAAAAAAAAAAAAAAAGGGAAAAAGATTGCTCCCCTGCCGGACCCTATCTTCCCCCACCCTAATCAATCCCTATCCCGTATTATACCAAATTTGGGGAAAATGACCAGCCAATACCTGGAGTTGCATATATGAGGTTTCCCTGAAAGGTTTGACCAGCCTAACCTGTACTTCAACTGGAAGAGAAAAAATGAATGGTCCCCAATGCTTAAAGAACTTGGCTAGCCTTCCCTCCAACACGTCCTGTAAGTTCCACTGTTCTTGAGTGAAATGGATCACCAACGCATTTTTAAGCTCATTTAATTTAGGTGCTGCTTTTGCCTTCCAAGCTCTCAGTATTATATTACGGCCAAGAAATATAATCTGATTGAGTAATTTAAAGTTTCTAGGGGCGATTTGTGGCTGCACCAAAAAAATTATCTGCATTGGTTGAAAGTGAAACTCTATCTTGAGAGAGGCCTGTATCCAGTATTCTACCCTGCACCAAAATTGCATAATCATAGGACAACTCCAAAAGCAATGTAGTAAATCAGCAGTGTGAGAGGAACATTTGGGACACACCGTCTGTGACCTATACCAGTTAGTCAACCTAATAGGGGTCAAATATGTCATGAAGATTAGTTTGATTTGAGTCTCTCTCCACGTCGTCAGTACCCAGCTTTTCCCAGTTATTTTGAAGGTGTTCTCGATGGCCTGACTATTCACCGCTGGAAAGAACCTATTCCATTTTGCAGCTATGAACTCTCTTTGAAGACCTGAAGGCCCCTGATTCAGAAGGCTGTATAAAGGCGATATTGAATATAGGCCGCCCTGAAAGCTATTAATTTTCACTTGGAATGCCGAAAGAGACCATTCTACTCCATAATTTTGTTTTAACTCAAAGAAAAAATGTCTTAACTGGAGGTAGGCGTAGAAATCTTTATTCTCGAGCCCAAATGCTTGCTTTAGTTCAACAAAGGTTAAGGGCACGAAATTCGCATCTAGTATTTGGGCGACAAATACCAATCCTTTAGAAGACCATACCCTAAAAACTTTATCTGACAAACCTGGTGCAAAATTAGGGTTCCCCGTAATGGATAGATATTTTGAGACATAGGGAGAACAGCCCATAAGGGAGCAACATTTTTGCCATGCTAAAATGACATACCTATAAGTATTGAGCGCAAAAAGTGAGGATGGAAGTGCATTCATAGGGCAATGTAGGATAGCATCCAACCGAAAAGGGGCCACCAGAGCTGTCTCCCAAAATACTGGCGAAACCTGATAACATTGGGTCAACCAATCAACCGCTACCTTTAGCCGAGCGGCCAAACTATAGAAGTATAAATTAGGAAGAGCTAAACCTGCCGCTTCTTTATTACACATGAGACGTACAGCAGAGATACGCACTTTGGCACCCTTCCAGATTAAATTAGAGCATGCCCTATTGTAATTTTTTATATCCCTGTTGTGAATAGGGATTGGAAGATTTTGTATGAGATAGAATAATTTGGGGAACAGAATGGTTTTTATAAGTGTGACCCTGGCTGTTAAGGAAATAGGTAAATTCTTCCACCCTTCCATCTTATCTATACAATCTGAGAAACATTTACCGAAGTTTAACTTATACCACTCATCCGGGTTCGCACTTAATTTAATACCAAGATAGGATATCTGTGAAGTCTCGGCAAATGGATGATTAATATGACCATCTTTCCTATTGAGCCATAATAGTTCGGATTTAGTGAGGTTGATTTTGTATCCCGAAATCACGCCAAACTTTTCGATTGCTTCAAGTAAACAGGACAGACTATGTTTAATATTGCTCAAACCTAAAAGTATGTCGTCGGCATACAATAATAATATTAATTTCTGATCTCTGACCCGAATCCCCTCTAGTTTTTCCTGCAGTAAGATAGCTAGGGGTTCTAGTGATATATTAAACAGCAGCGGAGATAATGGGCAGCCCTGGCGCGTGCCCCGCTGTAGAACCATCCGTTGGGAAATCTGCCCATTAATAAGTAGAGATGACATAGGGGAGGAATATATTAGCTGTATAAATTTATGGAAGTGTCCTGTGAAGCCAAATTGTTCTAGAGAATAGAATAGATGTCTCCAGGCGATGCGATCGAACGCCTTCTCTGCGTCTAATGTTAATAAGGCAAGATCCACCGTAACCCTATAACTTGTTGTTCTGAACTTATTCCAGAAAAAATCTATCAGGGTCATGACCTTTCGTATATTCCTAGAGGGGTTTCTTCCTGCCATGAACCCAGATTGGTTTTCATGGATGATTGAGCCAAGCTGTGATTTGAATCTATTTGCTAGGATAGACGTTAACAATTTATAATCCGTATTTAATACGGATATTGGTCTATATGATTCTGGAAGATCTGGTTCTTTGTTTTTTTTTAGGGATTAAAGATATGACCGCAGCAGCAAAATATGATGAACACTTATTATTCCCAATGAAATAAAAATTAAACAGTTTTTCCAGTGTTGAAATAACATGTGGTTGAAGAATCCTATAAAATTCAATGGGAAGACAGTCAGGTCCCGCAGCTTTATTCGTTTTGGCAAACTTAATAGCTGCCATAATCTCTTCCATCTAGATCGGTTTATTTATCTCTGCCAGACTTTCTGGGGATATTTTAGGAATCTGAAGCTTATCCCAAAACGCTGTCTGCTTATCTATTGAATACTCTTCGGCTGTATAAAGGGCACTAAAATAGTCAAAAAAGATCTTAGTAATGTCTGCATTATTAGTAAACCTGACTGTATTAGATCTAATAGCAGTTATGGGGTTCCTATGACTCTTTTTAGTGAGCCTAGCCAAAAATTTGGCAGATCTGCCCATAAACCCTCCGTACAAGGCTTTTTGCCTCTGAATATCTAACGCAGTTTTTTGTTTAATAAAAATATCTCGTGCCGTTTTGGCATCTATATACTTTCGCCACTTATCCCTCGTGTGATCATTCAGGTATAATCTATACGCATTTTTTACTTGGTTGCTCAGTTGGGTTTCTTGCTGTCGGATTCTTTTCTTGAGTTTACACATATAGGCTTTGATATTACCTCTTATTACGGCTTTGGCTGCTTCCCAATATACCTCTGGCTTATTTTTATAATCTTTGTTAATAGTTTCATAGTCTCTCCATTGGTTGATCAGCCAGTTCTGAAAGTTGATATTGTTCACTAAATATCTGGGGAAAAAAATATTCTGATTAGAAGTGCGTTGACACTGCTGTGTATTGAGTGATAGTGTAATCACTGCATGATCTGAAATTGTTATCTCTTTTATGTCTGTTTCCCATTCTAAACCGGTCATAGAATCTGCCACCAGACAAAGGTCTATCCTGGACAGGGATTGCTGGCCTTTTGCTAGACATGTGAAAGCTCTCACATCTGGATTTTGAATGCGCCAAATATCTATTAACCCTAATTGCGTAAGAAATTTTTTAAGAATATGCGACTTTCTGTCACGAACTGCCTTGTGATCTTTACTTGCCCTGTCCAGAATAGGGTCCGCTGTTATGTTAAAATCCCCCGCCACTATAAGATTCTGACCTATGAATTTGTGAAGATGGAGAACCATCTTGTCCCAGAATGCCTTATCCGTTTTGTTTGGCCCATATATATTGCAAAATACAAAGTGTGTTTTGTTAATAGTGATTTCTGCGATTATATAGCGACCTTCCTTATCTATAATTGACGACTCTATTTTATATTATAAATTTTTATTTAAAAGAATAGCTACTCCTCTTTTACGTGCATTGAATGGCGCCGCTATTACTTCCCCTACCCAATTCGTTTGAAGTTTCCCCATTTCCGCACTTTTCAGATGAGTCTCTTGTAAAAAGGCGAGATCTAGTTTTAGTTTTGCTAGATGTTTAATTATGGACTTTCTTTTTATTGGGGAGTTTATGCCCCCCACATTCCAAGACGCCAGCTTAAGCATGTCTAACATATGTCGACAGAAAAACAGACATATATCTCGCCCCTATATTCGTATTTATGCATCCAATGCATTTGTGGAGGGAGAAGCACGGCCCGGGGAGAGGGGGAGTGGGAGGGGGAAGGAAACAAAAGGAAACAAAAAAAACAAAAAAAAAAACCCAACGCTAACTACAATTTTATAACGCATCCAGTAAGAAAAAAACATTATTTCCCATTCTGGATCCATTTACTGATTTCCCAAGACATTTACGATACCGACTACTACTCATTCTATGTCCAATTTTTTACATAGAGACCTGGCTTCCTCACTATTGTTTACCACATATAGAACCTCCGCCTTATTGATTAAAAGTTTAGCTGGATAGACCAATCTAACACTGCATTCTGCTTTGCTGAATTTATCAAAAAAAGGAGACATTTCTCTCCGCTTGGCCCTAGTTTCCGCGGAAAAATCTTGAAAAATTGCGATTCTGTAGGAGTTGATGAACAGGGAATTAAGTTTTCTGTAATGGGACAGAAATAAAACTTTGTCTTGGTAATTGACAAACTTAAAAATGATAGGCCTTGTATTAGACGAAGTGTTATTTTCTCTGAGTGTCCCTATTCTATGAGCTCTTTCTATCAGGAATGGCGTAGGAGGAGGAGGAATCATGAGTGCCTGAGGCAGCGTGACAGAGACAAACTTTAATACATCTTGGAATTCCGCTGTTTCAGGAAGGCCAATCACTCTTAAGTTGTTCCGTCTTGACCTATCTTCGAGGTCTTCAACTCGCGCTTGTAGCTGGGTGATGGCCTTATCCTGAACAGTCGTTACCGAACTCACAACATTTAATCTGTCTTCTAGGTCAGAAACTCTTGTCTCAACCTCCTCCATTCGAGCATTGAATTGTCTAATCTCATTAGAGAGATTAAAAATCTCAGACTTTATCTCTTTTTTGACTACGTCTAACTGTGGAGCCATCAATTTTGCTACTTCCGCAGCAAATTCAGATATATCATTACTCAAATTCAAAACATTGCGGTCTTGTGAGGTGTCATGAAATGTTTCTGTATTTTTAGAGTTACCTCTCTTCTCTTTGTGTTTAGGAGGCATATTAGGAGAGGAACTTTTCTGTTGTGAGATAAACCTCTCCATTCACTTCAAAGTATGTGAATTAGGTGAAAAATGGATGAGTGAAAAAGTGAAGTATGTGAAAAAATGGATGAGTGAAAAAGTGAAGTATGTGAAAAAGTGAAAAATGGATGAGTGAAAAAAAAAAAAAAAAAAAAAGGGATTGCTGATCCCAATATGTGTCTAGGGGCTGAAATCAGCCAATAATGTGAGAGAAAAAAAAAAAAGGAAGCCAAGGACACCCAGTTATTGTGCCGCGAAAAAGTTGTTGAAGCTTTGGTGAACCTTGTACATATGATGTGTGAAAAAAAGTGAAAAACTGGCTAAAAAAAAAAAAAAAAAAAAAAAAAAAAGGGAATCCCTGATCCCAATGTGTGTCTAGGGGCTGAAGTCAGCCAACAATGTGAGGAAAAAAAAAAAAAAAAAAAAGGAGCAAAATATCAATTCTATGTGGCAAAAAGGTGAACCAGTTAGTGAACCTTTTTCAGTGGGGAGGGGAAGAGAAAAAAAAAAAAAAATTGAGAGCAAAAATTTAGCTCAAAACTTAATGCGTTACCTAGAAATTAGCATCAATAACTCTCTATCCAAGATTATAGCGAAACAAAACTCACTGCGCTCAACTCTGGTTTGGAATCTGTCGACTCCTACAAATATTAAATGGTATTTTCCAAATATAAAAAAAAAAAAAACAACTTTATAGGACTTTAACGCTGATGCTTGAAAAAATACTTTTCGAAAACCAAACACACTTGCAGAACCTTTACAAACTATTTCCTATATACAAAATTTCAGGGTCCCACATGTAGCATTTGATAGAGTGCAGTTTACCCACAATAGTCTCTTTCATATATGATTGTCAGGCTTTGTGTTACTCCTTATGGTACTGAATATGGTACTAAATAGGAACTAAATAGACTTTATTATGTCTCTGTAAAGTCAAATAATAAAATCCACAGCCAAAAACATGAGATTCCGGGCCTGCCTGTTAGCACAAATTTTTTCAGTCACTCAAGAATCACCAGCCGGTGTTTGCTCTTAGCGTTTGCAACCTATATCTATTTCTTAAAGCTTATAACACCGGTAGTTTCGATTTATGACCCAGGGAGGAAATATATATCAGTCTTCAATGCGTGAGGAGTAGCCGCCTATTTAATAAGGCTCAAAACGTCTCCACTTATTTAGATCATGTAGTGGTACTTACCCCCCAATATCTTCACGGCGTTGTATGTAATCTTTCAGGGAGCCTTCTCCCCCGTAAAGATGTACGCTGTTTCTGGAGCCGCAATGATCCTGTCACCCGCTGTACTCCAACGCCAAGACTCCGACGGAGCTCCGTGGCGCGGATGTGACGACACTATACTGCGCCGACTTCCAGAGGGGGGTAATGGGACGCCAGAATCCACAGCCGCTATCGAGTAGCTCCTCTCCGCCAACCAGGTATCTCACGTTTTGCCAATCACCTGGACTAGGCTTCACGGGTGTTGTTTGGTGCTTCCAGAGCACACTTCGCAATTTTCCTTCCACTGCACAAATATTTTCCTTGAGTCACAGTCCCGGATGGGATACCTCTCAGTAGGGTCAGGTTCCTTAACAGGACACTTCTGATGTAGGTTATGACTTTTACACGGTGTTGTGTTGCTGCTCTTTTTAATCTTCGTTTGCAGGTGCCGCCAGCAATTCACAGCTTGTTGCCTTGCTTCTCCGCCAGTTCTGTGATTGAGGCTGGTCCCAACCAGCCTATAAGGGTATGTCAGACTTCCTTATGCCATTTAACGTCCTCAGGTAGGGTGTTAAGTTTCTCCCCACAATAAGGCTCTGTGACTGGGAAACTGATGTTAAGGTGCTCTTCACAGAGGAGAGCTTGAGCGCACTACCCTTCCACTGCGCCCCGCCCACAGGAAGTCCCAA
Source organism: Bombina bombina (assembly GCF_027579735.1). Lineage (NCBI taxonomy): Eukaryota > Metazoa > Chordata > Amphibia > Anura > Bombinatoridae > Bombina > Bombina bombina. The sequence continues at coordinate 468,985,917 of NC_069502.1, read as the reverse complement.
TGGGATCTTTCTAACGCCGGTATTTAGAGTCGTGGCTGAAGTGAGCGTTAGAAATCTAACGACAAAACTCCAGCCGCACAAAAAAGTCAGTAGTAAAGAGCTTTCTGGGCTAACGCCGGTTTATAAAGCTCTTAACTACTGTGCTCTAAAGTACACTAACACCCATAAACTACCTATGTACCCCTAAACCGAGGTCCCCCCACATCACCGCCACTCTATTAAAAATTTTTAAACCCTAATCTGCCGCTCCATACACCGCCGCCACCTACGTTATCCCTATGTACCCCTAATCTGCTGCCCCTAATACCGCCGACACCTACATAATATTTATTAACCCCTAATCTGCCGCCCCCAACGTCGCCGCTACCTACCTACAATTATTAACCCCTAATCTGCCGACCGGACCGCACCGCTACTATAATAAATGTATTAACCCCTAATCCACCTCACTCCCGCCTCAATAACCCTATAATAAATAGTATTAGCCCTAATCTGCCCTCCCTAACATCGCCGACACCTAACTTCAAGCATTAACCCCTAATCTGCCGATCGGAGCTCACCGCTACTCTAATAAATTTTTTAACCCCTAAAGCTAATTCTAACCCTAACCCTAACACCCCCCTAAGTTAAATATAATTTTTATCTAACAAAATAAATTAACTCTAATTAAATAAATTATTCCTATTTAAAGCTAAATACTTACCTGTAAAATAAACCCTAATATAGCTACAATATAAATTATAATTATATTGTAGCTATTTTAGGATTAATATTTATTTTACAGGCAACTTTGTATTTATTTTAACCAGGTACAATAGCTATTAAATAGTTAATAACTATTTAATAGCTACCTAGTTAAAATAATTACAAAATTACCTGTAAAATAAATTCTTACCTAAGTTACAATTAAATCTAACACTACACTATCAATTAATTAATTAAATAAAATACCTACAATTATCTACAATTAAACCTAACACTACACTATCAATAAATTAATTAAATACAATACCTACAAATAAATACAATTAAATAAACTAACTAAAGTACAAAAATAAAAAAGAACTAAGTTACAAAAAATAAAAAAATATTTACAAACATTAGAAAAATATTACAACAATTTTAAACTAATTACACCTACTCTAAGCCCCCTAATAAAATAACAAAGACCCCCAAAATAAAAAAATGCCCTACCCTATTCTAAAATTAAAATAGAAAAGCTCTTTTACCTTACCAGCCCTGAAAAGGGACTTTTGCGGGGCATGCCCCAAAGAATTCAGCTCTTTTGCCTGTAAAAAAAAACATACAATACCCCCCAACATTACAACCCACCACCCACATACCCCTAATCTAACCCAAACCCCCCTTAAATAAACCTACCACTAAGCCCCTGAAGATCTCCCTACCTTGTCTTCACCATGCCGGGTTCACCGATCGATCCAGAAGAGCTCCTCTGATGTCTTGATCCAAGCCCAAGCGGGGGCTGAAGATGTCCATGATCCAACTGAAGTCTTCATCCAAGCGGGAGCTGAAGAGGTCCATGATCGGGCTGAAGTCTTCATCCAAGCGGGAGCTGAAGAGGTCCATGATCGGGCTGAAGTCTTCTATCAAGCGGCATCTTCAATCTTCTTTCTCCCGGATCCATGTTCATCCCGCCGACGCGGAACATCCATCTTCACCGACAACTTCCCGACGAATGACGGTTCCTTTAAATGACGTCATCCAAGATGGCGTCCCTCGAATTCCGATTGGCTGATAGGATTCTATCAGCCAATCGGAATTAAGGTAAGAAAATTCTGATTGGCTGATGGAATCAGCCAATCAGAATCAAGTTCAATCCGATTGGCTGATCCGATCAGCCAATCAGATTGAGCTCGCATTCTATTGGCTGATCGGAACAGCCAATAGAATGCAAGCTCAATCTGATTGGCTGATTCCATCAGCCAATCAGAATTTTCCTACCTTAATTCCAATTGGCTGATAGAATCCTATCAGCCAATCGGAATTCGAGGTACGCCATCTTGGATGACGTCCCTTAAAGGAATCGTCATTCGTCGGGAAGTCGTCGGTGAAGATGGATGTTCCGCGTCGGCGGGATGAACTACATGGATCCGGAAGAAAGAAGATTGAAGATGCCGCTTGATAGAAGACTTCAGTCGGATCATGGACCTCTTCAGCTCCTGCTTGGATGAAGACTTCAGCCGGATCATGTACATCTTCAGCCCCCCCCTTGGGCTTGGAGCTCTTCTGGATCGATCGGTGAACCCGGCGTGGTGAAGATAAGGTAGGAAGATCTTCAGGGGATTAGTGTTAGGTTTATTTAAGGGGGGTTTGGGTTAGATTAGGGGTATGTGGGTGGTGGGTTGTAATGTTGGGGGGGTATTGTATGTTTTTTTTTACAGGCAAAAGAGCTGAATTCTTTGGGGCATGCTTTGTTATTTTATTAGGGGGCTTAGAGTAGGTGTAATTAGTTTAACATTGTTGTAATATTTTTCTAATGTTTGTAAATATTTTTTTATTTTTTGTAACTTAGTTCTTTTTTATTTTTTGTACTTTAGTTAGTTTATTTAATTGTATTTATTTGTAGGTATTTGTATTAAATTAATTTATTGATAGTGTAGTGTTAGGTTTAATTGTAGATAATTGTAGGTAGTTTATTTAATTTATTTATTGATAGTGTAGTGTTAGGTTTGATTGTAGATAATTGTAGATAGTTTATTTAATTAATATAATGATAGTGTAGTGTTAGGTTTAATTGTAACTTAGGTTAGGATTTATTTTACAGGTAATTTTGTAATTATTTTAACTAGGTAGCTATTAAATAGTTATTAACTATTTAATAGCTATTGTACCTGGTTAAAATAATTACAAAGTTGCCTGTAAAATAAATATTAATCCTAAAATAGCTACAATATAATTATAATTTATATTGTAGCTATATTAGGGTTTATTTTACAGGTAAGTATTTAGCTTTAAATAGGAATAATTTATTTAATAAGAGTTAATTTATTTCGTTAGATTTAAATTATATTTAACTTAGGGGGGTGTTAGGGTTAGACTTAGCTTTAGGGGTTAATATATTTATTAGAGTAGCCGTGAGATCCGGTCGGCAGATTAGGGGTTAATTATTGTAGGTAGGTGGAGGCGACATTGGGGGCGGCAGATTAGGGGTTAATAAATATAATATAGGGGTTGGCGGTGTTAGGGGCAGCAGATTAGGGGTTAATAATAATTTGCAGGGGTCAGCGGGGGCGGCAGATTAGGGGTTAATAAATGTAACATAGGGGTCGGCGGTGTTAGGGGCAGCAGATTAGGGGTACATAGGGATAACGTAGGTTGTGGCGGTGTACGGAGCGGCAGATTAGGGGTTAATAATAATATGCAGGGGTCAGCGATAGCGGGTGCAGCAGATTAGGGGTTAATAAGTGTAAGATTAGGGGTGTTTAGACTCGGGGTACATGTTAGGGTGTTAGGTGCAGACTTAGGAAGGGTTTCCCCATAGGAAACAATGGGGCTGCGTTAGGAGCTGAACGCTGCTTTTTTGCAGGTGTTAGGTTTTTTTTCAGCTCAAACAGCCCCAATGTTTTCTATGGGGGAATCGTGCACGATCATGTTTTTGAAGCTGGCCGTGTCCGTAAGCAATGCTGGTATTTAGAGTTGCAGTGGCGGTAAATATGCTCTACGCTCCCTTTTTTGGAGCCTAACGCAGCCATTCTGTGAACTCTAAATACCAGCGGTATTTAAAAGGTGCGGGGGGAAAAAAGCCAGCGTAGCTAACGCACCCCTTTGGCCGCAAAACTCTAAATCTAGCCGATTGTGAGCACGCCCGTGGATTGTGGCAGACACTGCACTAATTGGCTAAAATGAAAGTCAATAGATAATAAATAAAATGTCATGTGATCAGGGGGCTGTCAGAAGATGCTTAGATACAAGTTAATCACAGAGGTAAAAAGTATATTAATATAACAGTGTTGGTTATGCAAAACTGGGGAATGGGTAACAAAGGGATTATCTATCTTTTAAAACAACAAACATTCTGGTGTTGACTGTCCCTTTAAAGGTGCATTTTTTAAAATGTTTTTTAATGTTTTGTAAGATTCAGCATATTGCAATAGCTCAGCTTATATAAGAGTCATAAATGCTCATGAGGTTGCCAAGGGGCGTTCATATACAAAATAATTGGAGCATCACTTCTCCTATTTTTTCCATAGTTTCGTTACTGGAAATGGAAACTAAATCTCTAACATCAGGTAAAAACAATAATCCCAAAAGAAACACTAAGAACCCTGCTAGCAAAACAGTTGTAATTAATTCTCAAGTACGTTATTTTATGGTAAAGTAGTCTCACTGGATACAATGAAAGGTATCCCAAGGGGCTGTGGGTGATCTGGCGCTCTTTAATTCATGCTGGCAATTTTAAAGACTCTGTTGTCACTGGGCAATATCTCATCTTACAGTTATGTCTCACTATGTTTAAGCAATGGTTCTACTAGTTTTATTTTTCTCTAGTGTATATGAGTGGATTGTTTTATGGAGGAAGTTTTTTTGTGTTTGCTCATAAACATTTTAAAGCCTTTTTGTAATGCTGGTACCTTTCATGTTGAGGCTCAATCTATGTAGTGAGAAGTCAACAGTTATGAGATAGATAATAGTCCATAGGTTATAATGGAGAATGACTTACAACTGATGTGATGAAGGTACACATCTTTCTGAATTCCTCAATTTTCAACTGTGGCATTTTTTTCTGTTGATATTACACTAATTAGTAATTATGAAATATCTTACACTCAAAAAGTAATTCCTTATATGTGCTAAACCTATAAGCCTAGCTCAATTGTGAAAATATATTAGGGGGAGGATAATTTATGCAAAAAATGAATGCCAATGTATTGAAAATTATAATGATCAAACAAAAATGTAAATATACATATATGAAATAGCAGATTTAAATCCTTAATATAATTAGTACAAAAAAGGATCCAATAATGTCCATATAAAAAGTTCTTATATAGGCCTTAAAAGTAAGCTCTCCATAAACATATTAATATATCCTTAATGCAAAGTACTTCTGAGAAAACATAGGAATGAATCCTCTCGGGTGCAGTCACATGAACAACGCATTTCGGGTGTACTCCTTTTTCAAACTTATTCTCAAAATTAAGCTTGTTGTCTTAGCACAATTAAAAGTTTGTGTTTATGCAAGTTTTTACACACGTTAGTTGTTTCATGAACAGTCTACTGAGTCGCCAGGCCTTCATAACAGGCCAGATTTCAGTATATCTGAACTGGAGCACAGGTGGAATAATCAGATGATTAGTAAATATAAGTAGAATTTGTATAGGGGGCGCCCTTGGTAAACCACAAACAATTAATAAAAAATACAAAAAATTGAAGTTACAATAAAAAAATTAAAAAAATTGAAGTTACAAAAGAAAGGAGCAGTGGTGTATACTTATAAAAGGTCAATGCAATGAAGCAAATTTACAATTCAATATATATGACACAAAAGTGCTAGAGTCCCATATAATGAGAGATGAAATGATGAATAAGTGGCCCAGGAACAGTTGATAATTTCAGGTCCAGGCAGCTGTCTGTAGGTGGATCAGGTCACGATCCAGGATTAGTTATCTGTAGGCAACATAAAGAGACAGAAGCGCCACATGGCCTAGTATTGTATGAATGGGTGAAATTTAGTGTCTGATATGTTACATTCACATTTGATAGAGCAACCCTATTGGTGCAGAATAGGCAGGCTGGAATCAAACAATCACCCATCAAACTGACCTCCGGTGTTAAAAAAGCAGTCTGTAGATGGTGTAGAAAAAGCAAACGCCAATATGGCCTAGTACTGTATGAATAAGTTAGAGATAATATCAACAAAGGTTGCACTCACATTTGGTGGAGCACCTCTCTTAGTGCATTAGAGGCCGGGTGGAAGCAAACAGTCACCCAGCAGACTGACCTCCGGTGTAGCAAAGAACTCCAAAGGGTCAGGGTACAGGCAATCCAAAAAATAGTGATGTATCAAATCAAGATGCAGATAAAAGTATAAAAGTGTGGCAGCAAGTGGTAAGTATATAAACTTACTTTATTAAAATACATAAAAACAAGCAATGAATTTCTCAGCCAACTGGTGGCTGTTTCATCAGGCTTCACGGTTATAAACATACTAACCCATAGTTCTCCTGAAAATGTGGCCTGATAGGTAGGACAGGTTTGAAAACCCCTGGTCTAGACTATTAATTAAAAGAAATATCTAAAAAAACAGATCTGTTTTTTTTTTTTCATGCATTTTGTCCATAATTGTTTAATACTATTTTACAACATACAGATTACACCTAATAAAATGTAGTTCTATTCCTAAAGCCATACAAAACAAAACACAACTAAATAGTTTACAACAGATAAAAGAATACTATATATTTATATTTTGTATTATGATATTTTGAATGATTCCTATTAATATATTTAAATGACCACTAAACACAAATTGTAAACTACATGATTTTAAACCTTCATATCTGAGAATAATTTTGCAATGAAAACTGCAGTTTAATTTTGTCATATGAGTATATTGTTTTATGTTTATTCATTTCACTGATTTCCCTGTCTCCCAGAACAAAATAATCCTTGCTATCCAATCACAAACTAATATTCAGATATAGCACAAACTCTGTTTGCACATGTGCAGTTGAGAGAGACTGGAGAAGCCTGCCCTTATCTCTTCCCTTAAAGGGACAATCTAGTCAAAAATAAACTATCATGATTCGGATAGGGCATGTAATTTTAAACAACTTTCCAAATGTGCTTTGTTCTCTTGGTATTCTTAGTTGAAAGCTAAACCAAGGTAGGCTCATATGATCCTTTCTAAGTAATTGAAGGCCACCTCTTGCTTTCACAACAGGGGATCACATAACATTGTGATCACACCCGTAGCTTGTGGCAGACACTGCACTAATTGGCTAAAATGTAAGTCAATAGATAATAAATAAAATGTCATGTGATCAGGGGGCTGTCAGAAGATGCTTAGATACAAGGTAATCACAGAGGTAAAAAGTATATTAATATAACTGTGTTGGTTATGCAAAACTAGGGAATGGGCAATAAAGGCATTATCTATCTTTTTAAACAATACAAATTCTGGTGAAGACTGTCCCTTTAAGGTGGTTTAGCACTGATTCAACTTAGTAAATATTGCAAAAAATGCTTCTCCTCTCATAATTGTTGATGCAAAAAATGTTAATCCTCCTTTTACAAACATGTCACTGCGGAAATCTTAGAAGGAAGGCTGAAGTAAAAAAAGCATATTAAGGGATAGTAAAGTCCAAATTAAACTTTCATGATTCAGATAGGGTATGCAATTTTAAACAACTTTCTAATTTACTTTTATCATCAAAATTGCTTTGTTCTCTTGTTATTCTTAGTTGAAAGCTAAACCTAGGTAGGCTCATATGCTAATTTCTTAGCCTTTGAAGGCCGCCTCTCATCTGAATGCATTTGACAGTTTTTCACATCTAGAGGGCGTTTCATATAGATAACACTGTGCTCACGCGCATGAAGTTATTTAAGAGTCAGCACTAATTGCCTGAAATGCAAGTCTGTCAAAAGATCTGAGATATGGAGGCAGTTAGCAGAAGCAAGGATACATGGTAATTACAGAGGTAAAAATTATATTTCTATAAAAGTGTTGGTTATGGAAAACTGGGGAATGGTAAATAAAGGAATTATCTATATTTTTAAACAATAACATTTTTGGTGTTTACTATCCCTTTAACCCAAACCTACCTGGAAGGAAGTGAAACAAGCACAATTTTTAGATGTTAAAGCAAAAAGCAGCAAAATAAATAATGAATGTATATTGCAATAATGTTTCACTTGCAATAATGATATATTGTATATGTTGTTGAAATGTCAAGTTTAATTGTTCTTTAAGGCAATGTAAAACTTGTTAAAATTCAGTGGGTCTTTTGGAAGTCTTGACATGATTGCTTTTATGTTCAACAATCTAACTTTAGTCTGTACCACAATTTAGTTTTGTTATATCTCTGAATTTTGCTGCATTTGAAAGTATAGAATTGAAAATATTATCCTATGTAATAAAAGGCCAAGTGTGTTTGTCCGAAGCTGTCATGCGCAGTAGAGACAGCACGAGGACAAACACACCTGGCCTTTGAGAGTCCCTAGCCGATCTGCAGCCGTGGCATAAGTTGGCGTGAGCAGGGGGCGTGGTCGGCGTGAAGGGAGCGTGGTCATGCGTGAATGCCCGCGAAAGGGGCTTGGCCGGTCGCGCGATACAGGGGACTGGGAGAGAGATAGAGAGGGGAGAGAGATAGATAGATGAAGGGGAGAGAGACAGCAAAAGAGAGGGGGGAGAGAGACAGCAAAAGAGAGGGGGGGAGAGAGACAGCAAAAGAGAGGGGGGAGAGAGACAGCAAAAGAGAGAGGGGGAGAGAGACAGCAAAAGAGAGGGGGGAGAGAGACAGCAAAAGAGAGAGGGGGAGAGAGACAGCAAAAGAGAGGGGGGAGAGAGACAGCATAAGAGAGAGGGGAAGAGAGACAGCAAAAGAGAGAGGGGGAGAGAGAGCAAAAGAGAGGGGGGAGAGAGAGCACAAAAGAGAGGGGGGAAGAGAGAGCGCAAAAGAGAGAGGAGAAGAGAGAGCGCAAAAGAGAAGGGGGGAGGAGAGCAAAAGAGAGGGGGGAGAGAACGCAAAAGAGAGGGGTGGAGAGAGAGCGCAAAAGACAGGGGTTGAGAGAGAGCGCAAAAGAGAGGGGTGGAGAGAGAGCGCAAAAGAGAGGGGTGGAGAGAGAGCGCAAAAGAGAGGGAGGAGAGAGAGCGCAAAAGAGGGGGGAGAGAGAGCACAAAAGAGAGGGGGGAGAGAGAGCACAAAAGAGAGGGGGAGAGAGAGCGCAAAAGAGAGGGGGGGAGAGAGCACTAAAGAGAGGGGGGGAGAGAGCGCAAAAGAGAGGGGGTGGAGAGAGCTCAAAAGAGATGGGGGAGAGAGCTCAAAAGAGAGGGGGAGAGAGAGAGCGCAAAAGAGAGGGGGAGAGAGAGAGAGCGCAAAAGAGAGGGGGGAGAGAGCGCAAAAGAGAGGGGGAGAGAGAGAGCACAAAAGAGAGGGGGGAGAGAGAGAGCTCAAAGGAGAAGTGGGAGATAAACAGCAAAAGAGAGGGGGAGAGAGACAGCAAAAGAGAGGGGGGGAGAGAGACAGCAAAAGAGAGGGGGAGAGAGACAGCAAAAGAGAGGGGGGATAGAGACAGCAAAAGAGAGGGGGGGAGAGAGCGCAAAAGAGAGAGGGGAAGAGACAGCGCAAAAGTGAAGGGGGGAAGAGCGCAAAAGAGAGGGGGGAGAGAACGCAAAAGAGAGGGGTGGAGAGAGAGCGCAAAAGAGAGGGGTGGAGAGAGAGCGCAAAAGAGAGGGGTGGAGAGAGAGCGCAAAAGAGAGGGGGGAGAGAGAGCGCAAAAGAGAGGGGGGAGAGAGAGCACAAAAGAGAGGGGGGGAGAGAGAGCGCAAAAGAGAGGGGGGAGAGAGAGCGCAAAAGAGAGGGGGGGGAGAGAGCAGTAAAGAGAGGGGGGGAGAGAGCGCAAAAGAGAGGGGGAGAGAGCGCAAAAGAGAGGGGAGGGAGAGAGCGCAAAAGAGAGGGGTGGAGAGAGCTCAAAAGAGATGGGGGAGAGAGAGAGCACAAAAGAGAGGGGGAGAGAGAGAGCGCAAAAGAGAGGGGGAGAGAGAGAGCACAAAAGAGAGGGGGGAGAGAGCCCAAAAGAGAGGGGGAGAGAGCACAAAAGAGAGGGGGGAGAGAGAGAGCTCAAAAGAGAAGTGGGAGAGAGAGAGCAAAAGAGAGGGGGGAGAGAGAGTGCAAAAGAGAGGGGGAGAGAGAAAGAGTGCAAAAGAGAGGGGGAGAGAGAGCGCAAAAGAGAGGGGGAGAGAGAGCGCAAAAGAGAGGGGGAGAGAGAGAGCGCAAAAGAGAGAGGGGAGAGAGAGAGCTCAAAAGAGAGGGGGGAGAGAGAGAGCTCAAAAGAGAGGGGGAGAGAGAGAGCAAAAAAGAGGGGGAGAGAGAGAGCAAAAGAGAGGGGGGAGAGAGAGTGCAAAAGAGAGGGGGAGAGAGAAAGAGTGCAAAAGAGAGGGGGAGAGAGAGCGCAAAAGAGAGGGGGGAGAGAGAGCGCAAAAGAGAGGGGGAGAGAGAGAGCGCAAAAGAGAGAGGGGAGAGAGAGAGCTCAAAAGAGAGGGGGGAGAGAGAGAGCTCAAAAGAGAGGGGGAGAGAGAGAGCAAAAAAGAGGGGGAGAGAGAGAGCAAAAGAGAGGAGGGAGAGAGAGAGAGTGCAAAAGAGAGGGGGTAGAGAGAGAGCACCAAAGAGAGGGGGGAGAGAGCGCAAAAGAGAGGGGGAGAGAGATAGCGCAAAAGAGAGGGGGGAGAGAGAGAGCTCAAAAGAGAGGGGGGAGAGAGAAAGGGATAGTAAAGTCCAAATTAAACTTTCATGATTCAGATAGGGTATGCAATTTTAAACAACTTTCTAATTTACTTTTATCATCAAAATTGCTTTGTTCTCTTGTTATTCTTAGTTGAAAGCTAAACCTAGGTAGGCTCATATGCTAATTTCTTAGCCTTTGAAGGCCGCCTCTCATCTGAATGCATTTGACAGTTTTTCACATCTAGAGGGCGTTTCATATAGATAACACTGTGCTCACGCGCATGAAGTTATTTAAGAGTCAGCACTAATTGCCTGAAATGCAAGTCTGTCAAAAGATCTGAGATAAGGAGGCAGTTAGCAGAAGCAAGGATACATGGTAATTACAGAGGTAAAAATTATATTTCTATAAAAGTGTTGGTTATGGAAAACTGGGGAATGGTAAATAAAGGAATTATCTATATTTTTAAACAATAACATTTTTGGTGTTTACTATCCCTTTAACCCAAACCTACCTGGAAGGAAGTGAAACAAGCACAATTTTTAGATGTTAAAGCAAAAAGCAGCAAAATAAATAATGAATGTATATTGCAATAATGTTTCACTTGCAATAATGATATATTGTATATGTTGTTGAAATGTCAAGTTTAATTGTTCTTTAAGGCAATGTAAAACTTGTTAAAATTCAGTGGGTCTTTTGGAAGTCTTGACATGATTGCTTTTATGTTCAACAATCTAACTTTAGTCTGTACCACAATTTTGTTTTGTTATATCTCTGAATTTTGCTGCATTTGAAAGTATAGAATTGAAAATATTATCCTATGTAATAAAAGGCCAAGTGTGTTTGTCCGAAGCTGTCATGCGCAGTAGAGACAGCACGAGGACAAACACACCTGGCCTTTGAGAGTCCCTAGCCGATCTGCAGCCGTGGCATAAGTTGGCGTGAGCAGGGGGCGTGGTCGGCGTGAAGGGAGCGTGGTCATGCGTGAATGCCCGCGAAAGGGGCTTGGCCGGTCGCGCGATACAGGGGACTGGGAGAGAGATAGAGAGGGGAGAGAGATAGATAGATGAAGGGGAGAGAGACAGCAAAAGAGAGGGGGGAGAGAGACAGCAAAAGAGAGGGGGGGAGAGAGACAGCAAAAGAGAGGGGGGAGAGAGACAGCAAAAGAGAGAGGGGGAGAGAGACAGCAAAAGAGAGGGGGGAGAGAGACAGCAAAAGAGAGAGGGGGAGAGAGACAGCAAAAGAGAGGGGGGAGAGAGACAGCATAAGAGAGAGGGGAAGAGAGACAGCAAAAGAGAGAGGGGGAGAGAGCGCAAAAGAGAGGGGGGAGAGAGAGCACAAAAGAGAGGGGGGAAGAGAGAGCGCAAAAGAGAGAGGAGAAGAGAGAGCGCAAAAGAGAAGGGGGAGGAGAGCAAAAGAGAGGGGGGAGAGAACGCAAAAGAGAGGGGTGGAGAGAGAGCGCAAAAGACAGGGGTTGAGAGAGAGCGCAAAAGAGAGGGGTGGAGAGAGAGCGCAAAAGAGAGGGGTGGAGAGAGAGCGCAAAAGAGAGGGAGGAGAGAGAGCGCAAAAGAGGGGGGAGAGAGAGCACAAAAGAGAGGGGGGAGAGAGAGCACAAAAGAGAGGGGGAGAGAGAGCGCAAAAGAGAGGGGGGAGAGAGCACTAAAGAGAGGGGGGAGAGAGCGCAAAAGAGAGGGGGTGGAGAGAGCTCAAAAGAGATGGGGGAGAGAGCTCAAAAGAGAGGGGGAGAGAGAGAGCGCAAAAGAGAGGGGGGGAGAGAGAGAGCGCAAAAGAGAGGGGGGAGAGAGCGCAAAAGAGAGGGGGAGAGAGAGAGCACAAAAGAGAGGGGGGAGAGAGAGAGCTCAAAGGAGAAGTGGGAGATAAACAGCAAAAGAGAGGGGGAGAGAGACAGCAAAAGAGAGGGGGGGAGAGAGACAGCAAAAGAGAGGGGGAGAGAGACAGCAAAAGAGAGGGGGGATAGAGACAGCAAAAGTGAGGGGGGGAGAGAGCGCAAAAGAGAGAGGGGAAGAGACAGCGCAAAAGTGAAGGGGGGAAGAGCGCAAAAGAGAGGGGGGAGAGAACGCAAAAGAGAGGGGTGGAGAGAGAGCGCAAAAGAGAGGGGTGGAGAGAGAGCGCAAAAGAGAGGGGTGGAGAGAGAGCGCAAAAGAGAGGGGGGAGAGAGAGCGCAAAAGAGAGGGGGGAGAGAGAGCACAAAAGAGAGGGGGGAGAGAGAGCGCAAAAGAGAGGGGGGAGAGAGAGCGCAAAAGAGAGGGGGGGAGAGAGCAGTAAAGAGAGGGGGGAGAGAGCGCAAAAGAGAGGGGGAGAGAGCGCAAAAGAGAGGGGAGGGAGAGAGCGCAAAAGAGAGGGGTGGAGAGAGCTCAAAAGAGATGGGGGAGAGAGAGAGCACAAAAGAGAGGGGGAGAGAGAGAGCGCAAAAGAGAGGGGGAGAGAGAGAGCACAAAAGAGAGGGGGGAGAGAGCCCAAAAGAGAGGGGGAGAGAGCACAAAAGAGAGGGGGGAGAGAGAGAGCTCAAAAGAGAAGTGGGAGAGAGAGAGCAAAAGAGAGGGGGGAGAGAGAGTGCAAAAGAGAGGGGGAGAGAGAAAGAGTGCAAAAGAGAGGGGGAGAGAGAGCGCAAAAGAGAGGGGGAGAGAGAGCGCAAAAGAGAGGGGGAGAGAGAGAGCGCAAAAGAGAGAGGGGAGAGAGAGAGCTCAAAAGAGAGGGGGGAGAGAGAGAGCTCAAAAGAGAGGGGGAGAGAGAGAGCAAAAAAGAGGGGGAGAGAGAGAGCAAAAGAGAGGAGGGAGAGAGAGAGAGTGCAAAAGAGAGGGGGTAGAGAGAGAGCACCAAAGAGAGGGGGTAGAGAGAGAGCACCAAAGAGAGGGGGGAGAGAGCGCAAAAGAGAGGGGGAGAGAGATAGCGCAAAAGAGAGGGGGAAGAGAGAGAGCTCAAAAGAGAGGGGGGAGAGAGAAAGCTCAAAAGAGAGGGGGGAGAGAGAGCAAAAGAGAGGGGGAGAGAGCAAAAGAGAGGGGGAGGGAGAGAGTGCAATGGGTGGGACCACTGTATTGCAAAAAATGGCCCGTGTGAACGGGCTTTAGGACTAGTAGCACAATACATGACAATATTCTGTATAATTTGAAATACAATAAAATCTTTATTTAAATATTGTTTTAAAATTTTTTACAGAATTTGAAACACAACTTAATTATTTTGACACAACAATAGTTACATTTTTCAATCAGTATTCTCAGATCTTTCCTAGGGATGTTTTTCTCAAGCTCCAGAGATCTTCAGATTTAAAAAATAGGCAGATCTTAAGAACTTTGATTCAGAATTTGCTTTTATGGCAATAAGGGCTGTATGATTATTGGGATGAATACCCCTTTGACCTTATTCCATGACTTTGACCCTTGCCCCAGTAATCAGGACCTAAATAATAAGAAGCATACCATTTTATTTTGTCTTGATTGCTGTTTGTCAAGATTAAAAACATGAATATAATAAAAATGTTATATTAACCATTTGGTGCTAAGTATCACCTAGATTACAAGTTTTGCGCTGTAGAGGGTGCAAAACGAACGCAACAAAAGTTTCGTTATTTCAACCTCCATGGCACTGCTATTACAAGTTTCTAAAAAGCCGCCTTGTGCGTGTGATATGGTGATGATGAGCTCCATACCGCACAAAATCCAAGGGCTGCTTTGACGTGCTCGTGCATGCTTTCCCCATAGACATCAATTGGGAGAAGGTGTTAGAAAAAAAACACCTAAAGCGTGGAATGGTGATCGCCGTAACGCAACCCCATTGATGTCTATGGGGAAAAAAAAGTTACGTTTAAACCTAACACCCTGACATAAACCCCACATCTAAACACCCCTAATCTGCTACCCCCGACATCATCGACACCTAAATAAAGTTATTAACCCCTAATCTGCCGCTCCCGACATCGCCGCCACTAATATAAGTTATTATCCCCTATTCCTCCACTCCCCGATACTGCCGCCACTAAATAAAGTTATTAACCCCTAAACCTCTGGCCTCCCACATCACCGCCACTAAATTAACCCTTTTAACCCCTAAACCGCCAACCCCCCACATCGCAAAAACTAAATAAAACCATTTACCCCTAAACTTATTACCCCCTAACTTTATATTAAAATTACAATATCCCTATTTAAAATAAATAAAAACTTACCTGTGAAATTAAAAAAACCTAAGTTTAAAATACCAATTAACATAATATACCTATTATACTAAAATTAAAAAAAACTACCAATCAAAATAAATAAATTATACATTAAAAAAAACTAACGCTACTTAAAAAATTTAAATCTAAAATTACAAAAAATTTAAAATACTAAATTACAAAAAATAAAAAACACTAAATTACAAAAAATAGCAAACACAAAATTACAAAAATAACAAACAAAATTATCCAAAATAAAAAAATTACACCTAATGAAATAGCCCTAAAAAAATAAAAAAAGCCCCCCAAAAATAAAAAAACGTAGCCTACAATAAACTACCAATAGCCCTTAAAAGGGCCTTTTGTAGGGCATTAACCTAAAGAAATCAGCTCTTTTACCTGAAAAAAATACAAAAAATCCCGACAGTAAAACCCACCACCCAACCAACCCCCCAAAATAAAAAAACTAACTCTATCAAAAACCTAAGCTACTCATTGCCCTGAAAAGGGCTTTTGTATGGGCATTGCCCTTAAAAAGGCATTTAGCTTTTTTCCATTGCCCTTTAAAGGGCATTTAAAACTTTTTAAAAAGCCCAAACCCTAATCTAAAAAAAACCCACCCAAAAAAAGTTGAAAAAAACCTAACACTAACCCCCGACGATCCACTTACATTTTCTGAATTCTGGACATCCAGGCAGCGAGAATTCTTCTTCCAGGTGGAAGAAGAACTAAATGCCCTTTTAAGGGTAATGCCCATACAAATGCCCTTTCCAGGGAAATGGATAGCTTAGGTTTTTGTTAGAGTTAGGTTTTTTATTTTGGGGGTTGGTTGGGTGGTGGGTTTTACTGTTGGGGGATTTTTTGTATTTTTTTTGGTAAAAGATCTGATTACTTTAGGGCAATGGCCTACAAAAGGCCCTTTTAAGGGCTGTTGGTAGTTTATTGTAGGTTAGGGTTCTTTTTTATTTTGGGGGGCTTTTTTATTTTTATAGGGCTATTAGGTGTAATTGTTTTTATTTTGGATAATTTTGTTTGTTATATTTTGTAATTTAGTATTTGTTATTTTTTGTAATTTAGTGTTTTTTATTTTTTGTAATTTAGTATTTTTTAATTTTTCTAAAAATTTTTTTAGTAGTGTTAGGTTTTTTAATGTGTAATTTAGTTGATTTAATTGGTAGTTTTTTTAAATTTTAGTATTATAGTTGTTAGGTCAATTGTTAGTTTAAACTTAGTTTTTTAATTTCACAGGTATGTTTTTATTTATTTTAAGATAGGGATGTTGTAAGTTTAATTTAAAGTTAGGGGGATGTTAGGCTTAGGGGTTAATAGTGTATATATGTGTATATATATATATATATATATATATATATATATATATATATATATATATATATATATAAAGGAAGCGCACAATGGTGCTCCTGATAGTGTGTTATCTTTAATATATAAAGGCCATGCTCACCTAACGCTATAGTGTTCATTTTGAAAAGCTCATGCTTGATATTGGTGTATCAAACTCGGGACATTAGTCTCCTGATCTGCAAGTACTTTTGAATGCCTGAAGATGTCCTGTGACAAAGGCAGAGGATTAATACTTGGAACTTCACTTGCCACTCATAAAGACACAGCGGCAGTCGGCTTTACCAGGAGGATACTATTTTCACACAAACATACCTCAAATTGTTTGAGAGCATATTTTGTGAATAGGTAACCCTAAGGTGCCTTTAATACTAAAGATAACACACTATCATGAGCACCTTTGTGCACTTCCTTTTTTCCAGATATTACCATTTATTCCTGTGACAACCCATACCAGTGATTT
The DNA here is from genome assembly GCF_027579735.1 of Bombina bombina. NCBI lineage: Eukaryota > Metazoa > Chordata > Amphibia > Anura > Bombinatoridae > Bombina > Bombina bombina. The sequence continues at coordinate 468,969,514 of NC_069502.1, read as the reverse complement.
CTAGTAAGTTGCCGGTCCCCTGGGGAAGGTGTATCAACATCTGAATAGCAAAGAAAAGGATTGCTTTTGGTAGATTTTGGAGAAAGTCCTCCCTTCTTAAAACTTTGTTGCATTATTATATGTGAATCATTGTTGCATTACTTTATTGTGATTCATTGTTTCTCAGTGTGCGCAGTTTTAGTTTTTATATTGATATATACAGTATATATATATATCTATATATCTACATGTTTATTTATGTGTTTATATGTCTGTAAATACATATATACACATATAAATATATATGTACACATATATAGACATACATATTTATATTATATATATATATATATATATATATATATATATATATATATATACACACACACACACATATATATATATATATATATATATATATATATATATATACACACACACAACACACAGTACTGTGCAGAAGTCTTAGGCCACCATTAGATGTGTTGTTTTACCAAAGATTTAATGACCATACATATTTATTTTTGGTCTCTTTATTAAAGGGACAGTCAAGTCCAAAATAAACTTTCATGATTCAAATAGGGGATGTAATTTTAAACAACTTTCCAATTTACTTTTATCACCAATTTTGCTTTGTTCTCTTGGTATTCTTAGTTAAAGGTACAGTCTAGGCCAAAATAAACTTTCATCATTCAGATAGAGCATGTAATTTTAAACAATTTTCCAATTTACTTTTATCACCAATTTTGCTTTGTTCTCTTGGTATTCTTAGTTGAAAGCTTAACCTAGGAGGTTCATATGCTAATTTCTTAGACCTTGAAGGTCACCTCTTTTTAGAATGCATTTTAACAGTTTTTCACCACTAGAGGGTGTTAGTTCATGTATTTCATATAGATAACACTGTGCTCGTGCACGTGAAGTTATCTGGGAGCAGGCACTGATTGGCTAAACTGCAAGTCTGTCAAAAGAACTAAAATAAAGTGGCAGTTTGCAGAGGCTTAGAAACAAGATAATCACAGAGGTTAAAAGTATATTAATATAACTGTGTTTATTATGCAAAACTGGGGAATGGGCAATAAAGGGATTATCTATCTTTTAAAACAATAAAATTTCTGGTGTAGACTGTCCCTTTAAATGCTAATCCTAGGTAGGCTCATATGCTAATGTCTTAGATCTTGAAGGCTGCCTCTAATCTGAATGCATTTTGACAGATTTTTTTATCACTATAGGGCGTTAGTTTATGTGTGTCTTAAAGATAACATTGAGCTCACACTCGCAAAGTTACCTAGGAGTCAGCACTGATTGGCTAAATTGCAACTCTGTCAAAAAAACTGAAATAAGGGGGCAGTTTGCAGAGGCATAGATACAAGGTAATTACAGAGGTAAAATGTGTATTATAACTGTGTTGGTTATGCAAAACTGGGAAATGGGTAACAAAGGGATTATCTATCTTTTAAAACAACAAACATTCTGGTGTTGACTGTCCCTTTAAGATACAATCAGAAAATACAGGATATATGTACAGAAAATATAAAAAAACACAATTTTCAGAACAAAATGACTTCTTCAGGCAAAAGTCAGTAGTTAGTGTGACATCCCTTGACACTAAGCACATCTTGAACTCTTTTGGGGAGACTGTCCTGAAGTAATCATCTGGTAAATTATACTAGGCTTCTTTCAGCACTTCCCAGAGTTCTTCTTTAGATTTAGGTTGTCTTTTATTTATTTCTCTGTCCAGGTGATCCCATACGGCCTCTATAATATTCAGGTCTTGAATCTGTGGAGGCAAGTCCGTGACTGTCAGTTTTTCATCAGCTGCTTTTCTCTCCAAATATGAGTTTACTGCATTAGCAGTTTGCTTAGGATCATTATCATGCTAAAAAATAAAACCATTCCCAATCAGGCGCTTTCCAGAAGGAATGGCATGATAAATTAAAAACTGTCTGTAGTTTTCAGCATTCATGATCCAATCAATTTGTACAATATCGCCACCACTGGCAGAAATGCAGCCCCATACCAGGACAGACCTTCCACCATGTTTCACTGAGGCCGCAAGCACTCATTCTTCCATCTCTCTCCAACTCTTCTTCTCACATTTTGTTGACGATTGGAACCTAAAATTTCAAACTTAGATTGATCACTCCCTAATACTGTTTTCCACTGATCTTCATTCCAATCATTGTGAGCTTTAGTATCTCTTAGCCTTTTCACCCTGTTCTCCTTCCAAAAAAGTGGTTTCTTGGCTGTTACCCTTCCACAAAGACCATTCAACTTTGCATCCTAATGAAGCTGCCAGATGCTGAGCCAGGTCCTTGCTGGACTTCTTCCGGTCTCTCAAAGAAAAAACTTCTTATCCGATTTTGAAAGTTTTCTCTGCCTTCCAGTACTTTTTTTTGTCCTTGACCTCTCCTGATTCTTCAATTTTTTTTATAACAGCTTGAAGACCACATCTTGAGTATCCAGTTTGTTTGCTGAGTTCCCCTTCAGAGTGGCCTTGCTGATGCAAAAGTATTATTTTATGTCTGTCAAATTATGTGATCTTTGGCATTTTGAATGGGATGTGATAGAAAGTTGGTCTTATTAGCAAGCTTGCAATGAATTAAACTCATATTACAGGGGTATGTAGTGCTCAAGCATGTTTTGCACAAACCTGGTGTAATAGACCTTTCCTCAACAGTAATTTTGACATAAAATAGGAGGACACATACAGGTGTTAGAAATAACATTAGTTAGGGTTTGACTCCATTTAAGTTTCCGAGAGCAAGGTTCCTGCTATTGCTGAAGTGTAAGGGGAGGTCACAATAAATAATTGCCACTTTAGCCTATACAGGGAGTGCAGAATTATTAGGCAAATGAGTATTTTGACCCCATCATCCTCTTTATGCATGTTGTCTTACTCCAAGCTGTATAGGCTTGAAAGCCTACTACCAATTAAGCATATTAGGTGATGTGCATCTCTGTAATGAGAAGGGGTGTGGTCTAATGACATCAACACCCTATATCAGGTGTGCATAATTATTAGGCAACTTCCTTTCCTTTGGCAAAATGGGTCAAAAGAAGGACTTGACAGGATCAGAAAAGTCAAAAATAGTGAGATATCTTGCAGAGGGATGCAGCACTCTTAAAATTGCAAAGCTTCTGAAGCGTGATCATCGAACAATCAAGCGTTTCATTCAAAATATTCAACAGGGTCGCAAGAAGCATGTGGAAAAACCAAGGCGCAAAATAACTGCCCATGAACTGAGAAAAGTCAAGCGTGCAGCTGCCAAGATGCCACTTGCCACCAGTTTGGCCATATTTCAGAGCTGCAACATCACTGGAGTGCCCAAAAGCACAAGGTGTGCAATACTCAGAGACATGGCCAAGGTAAGAAAGGCTGAAAGACGACCACCACTGAACAAGACACACAAGCTGAAACGTCAAGACTGGGCCAAGAAATATCTCAAGACTGATTTTTCTAAGGTTTTATGGACTGATGAAATGAGAGTGAGTCTTGATGGGCCAGATGGATGGGCCCGTGGCTGGATTGGTAAAGGGCAGAGAGCTCCAGTCCGACTCAGACGCCAGCAAGGTGGAGGTGGAGTACTGGTTTGGGCTGGTATCATCAAAGATGAGCTTGTGGGGCCTTTTCGGGTTGAGGATGGAGTCAAGCTCAACTCCCAGTCCTACTGCCAGTTTCTGGAAGACACCTTCTTCAAGCAGTGGTACAGGAAGAAGTCTGCATCCTTCAAGAAAAACATGATTTTCATGCAGGACAATGCTCCATCACACGCGTCCAAGTACTCCACAGCGTGGCTGGCAAGAAAGGGTATAAAAGAAGAAAATCTAATGACATGGCCTCCTTGTTCACCTGATCTGAACCCCATTGAGAACCTGTGGTCCATCATCAAATGTGAGATTTACAAGGAGGGAAAACAGTACACCTCTCTGAACAGTGTCTGGGAGGCTGTGATTGCTGCTGCACGCAATGTTGATGGTGAACAGATCAAAACACTGACAGAATCCATGGATGGCAGGCTTTTGAGTGTCCTTGCAAAGAAAGGTGGCTATATTGGTCACTGATTTGTTTTTGTTTTGTTTTTGAATGTCAGAAATGTATATTTGTGAATGTTGAGATGTTATATTGGTTTCACTGGTAAAAATAAATAATTGAAATGGGTATATATTTGTTTTTTGTTAAGTTTCCTAATAATTATGCACAGTAATAGTCACCTGCACACACAGATATCCCCCTAAAATAGCTATAACTAAAAACAAACTAAAAACTACTTCCAAAACTATTCAGCTTTGATATTAATGAGTTTTTTGGGTTCATTGAGAACATGGTTGTTGTTCAATAATAAAATTAATCCTCAAAAATACAACTTGCCTAATAATTCTGCACTCCCTGTAGAAGCTGTTTTTTTCTGATTTTGTTTCTGTTTTTTAATACTGCGTTCAAATACCCTGTATTTTCTGGTTGTATTCTAATAAAGAGACTGAGAAATAACTATTTATGGTCATTATACCTTTGCTAAAACAACAAATCTAAGAATTTGCACAGTACTGTATATATATAAATATACTGTGTATATATATATATATATATATATATATATATTTACATGCATACATATACATCTTTAGACATGTATATGTATGTATCTCTATGTTTGAGCCTTTATAACTTTTGTGTGCAATATTTTTTGTGATTAATTTTTGTTAGATGGTTTTATTATGAGTGCAACTATGCTTTGCATTGTATTTTTCATGTGTTTTGTGCAACTTTTATGTTTTGCGAAACAGTCAACCAGAGCTCTGTAGTCGCAGTAATCATTGTAGCGTAAATATCGATTGCGCTCAAGCGATCACATTTACTTTCAACTCATAATATGAGCAATAAGCCTGATGAGAGCAACCACTCACGATAAACTTTAAAACTTTAAAACTTTTAAATTTAAATGTTTTCTCTGTGAGGTACCCACACAAGTGAAATTATGTTTTAATATATTAATATTAATATACCCTGAACTACCAAAAGTATTTTCTAGTGTTTTTTTTTTTATTTTTGTTTTAACCATTCTAGAAAATGTACAAATAATCTACACAAAAGTCGTAAACATTGACTGACTGAATGAAAATACATTTGAATCAATTGAATAATCAGGGTTAATCAGACCATATAAAAACTTACTAATGTATTGTTTCATTTTCAAAGTAACCCTTCAAATAACAAGAAACGCGTTGTAGATATTTCATTTAATGAAAAAACAAACAAAAAACCCCCCATAAAACAACCTGCACAAGATGCTGTTTTGTTTCTTTATTACATTATATATTTGTAGTTACTTCCAGTGCTGCCTCTCCCTCTCACAGTTTTCTCTAAGTATCCCTAAATAGGGTGTATGAGTGTGCATGCATGCTTGCTAGTCACTGGTAAAATGCCTAGGACATCACTGGCATTCCCATACCAGGAAAACACTTGGATGTGTACAATATCATAGCTATTCACAATTAAAAATGTTGCCAAATTTGCATGAAATATACATGAAGTACATGGACCCATCGGAAATAGTGGTAACAAATCCAAATGTATTATTTATCTGAAACAAATGCCTGGAGGAGGTTTGGCCAAAACGAAGGTTTGAAAAAATCAGAAACAAAACTTTTGGATAAAACAATTTTTTTCCCTGTACACATAACAGTTTTGCATAACTAACACTGTTATATAAATACACTTTTTACCTCTGTGATTACCTTGTATCTAAGTCTCTGCAGACTGCCCCTTATTTCAGTTGTTTTGACAGACATGCATTTGGCCAATCAGTGCTGACTCCTAGGTAACTCCACGGGCGTGAGCACAATGTTATCTATATGGCACACATGAACTAATGCCCTCTAGTTGTGAAAAACTGTCAAATGCATTCAGATAAGGGGCGGCCTTTAAGGGATAAGAAATTATCATATGAGCCTACCTAGGTTTAACTTTCAACTAAGAATACTAAGAGAACAAAGCAAAATTGATAATAAAAGTAAACTAGAAAGTTGTTTAAAATTGCATGCCCTATCTGAATTATGAAGGTTTATTGTTGACTAGACTGTCCCTTTAACACTATAGGTTTCGAACAATCAAAATAACCTATCTTTCAATTTTAACAAAACACACAACTCTCTGATTGAATTTGACTCAATGAACAGCTCACAGAATCCCAAAGTCACATAACTGTATGTTTCAATAGCTCTATATATAACATCCGTCCCCAAGATTGAACCCAGGACTCCAGGCAACTAAGCCACCAGAGTGCGTTTGCTTTTCTAGAGCATTTTCTGATGGCTAGATTTAGAGTTTTGTTGGTAACGACCTGCGTAGCTAAAGCTGGCTATTTTCTGGCCGCACCTTTAAAATAACTCTGGTATTGAGAGTCCACAGAATGGCTGCGTTAGGCTCCAAAAAAGGAGCGTACAGCATATTTAACGCCACTGCAACTCTCGATACCAGAGTTGCTTACGGAAGCGGCCAGCTTCAAAAACGTGCTCATGCACGATTCCCCCATAGGAAACAATGGGGCTGTTTGAGCTGAAAAAAACCTAACACCTGCAAAAAAGCCGCGTTCAGCTCCTAACGCAGCCCCATTGTTTGCTATGGGGAAACACTTCCTACGTCTGCACCTAACACTCTAACATGTACCCCGAATCTAAACACCCCTAACCTTACACTTATTAACCCCTAATCTGCCGTCCCCGCTATCGCTGACCCCTGTATATTATTTTTAACCCCTAATCTGCCGCTCCGTAAACCGCCGCTACTTACATTATCCCTATGTACCCCTAATCTGTTGCCCCTAACACCGCCAACCCCTATATTATATTTATTAACCCCTAATCTGCCCCCCACAACGTCGCCTCCACCTGCCTACACTTATTAACCCCTAATCTGCCGAGCGGACCGCACCGCTATTATTATAAAGTTATTAACCCCTAATCCGCCTCACTAACCCTATAATAAATAGTATTAACCCCTAATCTGCCCTCCCTAACATCGCCAACACCTAACTTCAATTATTAACCCCTAATCTGCCGACTGGAGCTCACCGCTATTCTAATAAATGTATTAACCCCTAAAGCTAAGTCTAACCCTAACACTAACACCCCCCTAAATTAAATATAATTTTAATCTAACAAAATAAATTAACTCTTCTTAAATAAATTATTCCTATTTAAAGCTAAATACTTACCTGTAAAATAAATCCTAATATAGCTACAATATAAATTATAATTATATTATAGCTATTTTAGGATTAATATTTATTTTACAGGTAACTTTGTATTTATTTTAACCAGGTACAATAGCTATTAAATAGTTAAGAACTATTTAATAGCTAAAATAGTTAAAATAATTACAAATTTACCTGTAAAATAAATCCTAACCTAAGTTACAATTAAACCTAACACTACAATATCAATAAATAAATTAAATAAAATACCTATAATTATATACAATTAAACCTAACATTACACTATCAATAAATAAATTAAATACAATACCTACAAATAAATACAATGAAATAAACTAACTAAAGTACAAAAAATAAAAAAGAACTAAGTTACAAAAAAATAAAAAAATATTTACAAACATTAGAAAAATATTACAACAATTTTAAACTAATTACACCTACTCTAAGCCCCCTAATAAAATAACAAAGCCCCCCAAAATAAAAAAAATGCCCTACCCTATTCTAAATTACTAAAGTTCAAAGCTCTTTTACCTTACCAGCCCTGAACAGGGCCCTTTGCAGGGCATGCCCCAAGAAGTTCAGCTCTTTTGCCTGTAAAAAAAAACATACAATACCCCCCCCAACATTACAACCCACCACCCACATACCCTTAATCTAACCCAAACCCCCCTTAAATAAACCTAACACTAAGCCCCTGAAGATCTTCCTACCTTATCTTCACCATACCAGGTTCACCGATCGATCCAGAAGAGCTCCTCCGATGTCCTGATCCAAGCGGGGGGCTGAAGAGGTCCATGATCCGGCTGAAATCATCATCCAAGCGGGAGCTGAAGAGGTCCATGATCCGGCTGAAGTCTTCATCCAAGCGGGAGCTGAAGAGGTCCATGATCCGGATGAAGTCTTCTATCAACGGCATCTTCAATCTTCTTTCTTCAGGAGCCATCATCTACCATCCGACGCGGAACATCCTCTTCTCCCGACTCCTACTCGCCGAATGACGGTTCCTTTAAATGACGTCATCCAAGATGGCGTCCCTCGAATTCCGATTGGCTGATAGGATTCTATCAGCCAATCGGAATTAAGGTGGGAATATTCTGATTGGCTGATGGGATTGAACTTGATTGAACTTGATTCTGATTAGCTGATTCCATCAGCCAATCAGAATATTCCTACCTTAATTCCGATTGGCTGATAGAATCCTATCAGCCAATCGGAATTCGAGGGATGCCATCTTGGATGACGTCATTTAAAGGAACCGTCATTCGGCGAGTAGGCGTCGGGAGAAGAGGATGTTCCGCGTCGGATGGAAGATGATGGCTCCCGAAGAAAGAAGATTGAAGATGCTGTTGATAGAAGACTTCATCCGGATCATGGACCTCTTCAGCTCCCGCTTGGATGAAGACTTCAGCCGGATCATGGACCTCTTCAGCCCCCCGCTTGGGCTTGGATCAGGACATCGGAGGAGCTCTTCTGGATCAATCGGTGAACCTGGTATGGTGAAGATAAGGTAGGAAGATCTTCAGGGGCTTAGTGTTAGGTTTATTTAAGGGGGGTTTGGGTTAGATTAGGGGTATGTGGGTGGTGGGTTGTAATGTTGGGGGGGTATTGTATGTTTTTTTTTACAGGCAAAAGAGTTGAACTTCTTGGGGTATGCCCCGCAAAGGGCCCTGTTCAGGGCTGGTAAGGTAAAAGAGCTTTGAACTTTAGTAATTTAGAATAGGGTAGGGCATTTTTTTTTATTTTGGGGGGCTTTGTTATTTTATTAGGGGGCTTAGAGTAGGTGTAATTAGTGTAACATTGTTGTAATATTTTTCTAATGTTTGTAAATATTTTTTTATTTTTTGTAACTTAGTTCTTTTTTATTTTTTGTACTTTAGTTAGTTTATTTCATTATATTTATTTGTAGGAATTGTATTTAATTTATTTATTGATAGTGTAGTGTTAGGTTTAATTGTAGATAATTATAGGTATTTTATTTAATTTATTTATTGATAGTGTAGTGTTAGGTTTAATTGTAACTTAGGTTAGGATTTATTTTACAGGTAAATTTGTAATTATTTTAACTATTTTAGCTATTAAATAGTTCTTAACTATTTAATAGCTATTGTACCTGGTTAAAATAAATACACAGTTACCTGTAAAATAAATATTAATCCTAAAATAGCTATAATATAATTAATAAGGTAAGTATTTAGCTTTAAATAGGAATAATTTATTTAAGAAGAGTTAATTAATTTCGTTAGATTAAAATTATATTTAATTTAGGGGGGTGTTAGTGTTAGGGTTAGACTTAGCTTTAGGGGTTAATACATTTATTAGAATAGCGGTGAGCTCCAGTCGGCAGATTAGGGGTTAATAATTGAAGTTAGGTGTCGGCGATGTTAGGGAGGGCAGATTAGGGGTTAATACTATTTATTATAGGGTTATTGAGGCGGGAGTGAGGCGGATTAATAACTTTATTATAGTAGCGGTGTGGTCCGCTCGGCAGATTAGGGGTTAATAAGTGTAGGCAGGTGGAGGCGACGTTGAGGGGGGCAGATTAGGAGTTAATAAATATAATATAGGGGTCGACGGTGTTAGGGGCAGCAGATTAGGGGTACATAAGTATAACGTAGGTGGCGGTCGGCAGATTAGGGGTTAATTATTGTAGGTAGCTGGTGGCGACATTGTGGGGGGCAGGTTAGGGGTTAATAAATATAATATAGGGGTCGGCAGTGTTAGGGGCAGCAGATTAGGGGTACATAAGTAGGTGGCGGTCGGCAGATTAGGGGTTAAAAAAATGTAATCGAGTGGCGGCGATGTGGGGGGGGGGCTCGGTTTAGGGGGAAATAGGTAGTTTATGGGTGTTAGTGTACTTTAGAGTACAGTAGTTAAGAGCTTTATGAACCGGCGTTAGCCCAGAAAGCTCTTAACTACTGACTTTTTTCTGCGGCTGGAGTTTTGTCGTTAGAATTCTAACGCTCACTTCAGCCACGACTCTAAATACCGGAGTTAGAAAGATCCCATTGAAAAGATAGGATACGCAATTGACGTAAGGGGATCTGCGTTATGGAAAAGTCGCGGCTGAAAAGTGAGCGTTAGACCCTTTTTTGAATGACTCCAAATACCGGCGGTAGCCTAAAACCAGCGTTAGGAGCCTCTAACGCTGGTTTTCACGGCTACCGCCAAACTTCAAATCTAGGCCTGAGTTTTGTTGCCTGAAACTGCTTGCTCTCCTGCTTCACCTGCAGGTAATTTCAGTAACCAGCCTGCTATTTAAGGCAAACTGGCAGTTTAATCTTCGCTTTTGCATTGTGAGGCTAACTCCTGTGTTGGTGCTTCTGATCCTGATCCTGTTTACCTGCTTCAATTTTCTAGTCTTTTTGACCTCGGCTTGTGATGTGACTATTCTACTGGATTCACCTTTGGTGAGTTTACCTGTCTACTCTTCCAGATCTCCAAAGGTATTCTGGCTGTATTCATGGTTCTGACCTACAGGCTACAGCCTATCTAATGGACTCTATGGGGCCTATCTATCAAGCTCTGAATGGAGCTTGATGCCCCGTGTTTCTGGCGAGCCTGCAGGCTTGTCAGAAACAGCAGTTATGAAGAAGTGGTCACAAAGACCACTGCTCCATAACCTGTCCGTCTGATCTGAGCAGACGGACAGACATCACCGGAATACAACCCGATCGAGTACTATCGGGTTGATTGACACCCCCCCTGCTGGCGGCTGATTGGCCGTGGGTCTGCAGGGGTGGGTGTTGCACCAGCAGCTCTTGTGAGCTGCTGGTGCAATGCTGAATACGGAGAGCGTATTTCTCTCTTTGAAGATTCCATTGTTTTTATGCCTGAGGAAAAGACCAGTTATTGGTCTAGAAACGCGTAGCAATTCTTATATGGATTAAAGATTTCAATTTTTAACTTACGGAAGTTGTCTTTGGCTTTCATTTGATCCTTCCTGGAAAGGTGTTCTATCTTTTTACCTACTACAGTCTCTAACACACAAGCTGCACAGACGTCCTGTCACTTCAAATCAAGCCACGCAGAGTACCACCTGTATGCAGTATACCTGAGGCCACCCAGTGTGCTAACCACTGAGAGTGTTAGTCTGCCTGCTAGCACTGGTTACAATACGGTGCATAACCTTTTGGTAAGCCTTTACAATTATTCTCCCTTATTGCTTTGAGTCAACAGTATCACGCTATGTGGCGCCCTCTTTTCTACTTCTAAGTCTGTATGACTAACTGTCTGACTGACTATCCCTAACATCTGTCATTAGTAATACTATGGCAGTATATGACAGGGGTCGATAGACACATGAATGATCAGTCCCCTGTGCTTCATTGCAAAGAAGCTGATAGACCAAACAATATAACTCCTTGCCCCCTTCCTGAACCTTTTTAAGGGCCAAACAGAAGAAACGAATGGACAAAATAATCTTGCCAAGCAATCATTAGTCCGTTTTGTCCAATAATGTATTCAAATCAACATTTGCACAAGCTTGCATTCATTCGAAGCTCTAATGCACATCTCTATTTTAAATCATGCAAAGTGTCAACATTAACAGTTGTGTATTGTAACATATACCACCTGTTGCAAGTGCATATATTGTTGCAGAAAACAAAAGGTTGCTTGTATTTTTCACACCTCCACTGGACATATTGCAAGTGTATCATATGAAATTGATATTCAAAAAACAGAATTTGTTCTAACATATTTTTATACCAAATCTGATAAAATGGTAAAATACAAACTTTCATACACTTTCCAAGCAGAGATAGAGGTATTTGTATGGGTTTCAAGCAAATATATAAGCTTTTCCTTGATTGTTGTGTCTAGCAATAACCTTCCTAAGCTCAATATGAATTTATATACCTGAATAACAGGATGCATATTTTATTGCATTTCTATTTAACTGCCAGGATTTTCACAGATATTGAATTATGTTTTAACAGACATACATACTAGGCAATCATTTTAATTGCACTTAAAGGGACAGTCAACACAAAAATAGTTTTAACATATATCTATAAAGTTGCCCTAGATCGTTTTTTTCAAATATATATATTTAGGATTCAACTTTTTAAGTGTTGGGAGATCATAAATGGAAACAGGTCATCAGTTTGCAATTGACACAGTGATACCCTGCAGACAGGATGTAGGATGGGGAGACCCAAAAAAGAAATCTCTTATTGTGACGCCTTAGACAGCCTCTTTTTTTTACCTTGTTGTTATTTTTTCTTTAAATAAAATGTGAAAAACATTATCAAGGGGAGTTGTGAATTATCAGCACTGAATCCATTGGCTGCGCATTGCATTTGTATGCAATGGTAAAGGTGTCTCCTGCAGCTAAACTTAGTATAGAATGCGGGTATTCCTTTTTCCGAATTGTTTCTGCAGAGCCCTTTAACCATTCAATCGATAGGAAGACAAAGTTTCACCCGCAGACTCTGGCTTTTTCAAGATCTTGAAAAAGCCTGAGTCTGCGGGTGAAACTTGTTGATTTGTATCCAGCTGAAGTTTTACTACCCCTTTGCATTCCTTTATTGACTGAGTTCGTTAGGTTTGGCCAAATCTGTAAGAACTTTTATTACCTTCTTAGAGTTTACACATCAGAGTGTACATGAAGAAAAAAAGCCCTGCGTAGGTTATGTACTAAGTGCAGGTAACATCATTACAAAACAACACAGGAGCAGGAATATCACGTGATCGCGCATCAGAAGCAGATCATTGGAATCTGTCCTGGGAGAAGGACGCTGAAATCTCTTCGGAGGCTGGTTGTATCAGAAGGACGCTGAAATCTCTTCTGAGGCTGGTTGTATCAGAAGGACGCTGAAATCTCTTCGGAGGCTGGTTGTATCAGAAGGACGCTGAAATCTCTTCAGAGGCTGATGGTATCATAAAGCACAGGTAAACCGTACAAGGGATTCCAGGAACCGGAGGGTGAGTACCGCCCATCTCCATGTATCATTGATACACTAAAAAACCGGACATAGGTAATTGTGACCTTTCACCGAGAACGGTATTGCGGAAATTTTAACATAAGTACCCTAAATATTGTGGACAAGCGACATATTACATCTGAAGAATCAATGTTCATAGAACTATATATCATAAACTGCCTTGGAGTTGTTGTTTGGAATCACACATTGTTATTAATCCCTTTTTTTGAGCTTCCTATATCTCCAAACGTTAGGAGTTTTGGGAGACGTCCCTATTGATTCATTATATTTCCACTTGGCCCCTGGAATTAGGCTTCATACATATTTTGATCGGCAAAGTTTTTTATGCCAGTTTTAACACATTTTTTATTTATGTTTTATGTATGTATGTATTGTTAAATTTTGAGTATTATGTTTTAGAATAGAGTGACATAATTGTGTAACATTCTTGCAGCCATTATTTAATTGCTGCATCAGTGATACAATATATTATTCCACTTGTATTGCGCACATATTTATTTCTTGGCATATTTGATGTTTATCTTAGAACATACATCCATTTTATTAATTGGTGATATCCATGGATGTCTAATAATATTTGTTACACTAGAATATTATCCCTAGAGATAAACCATTTGTGTTTCTGATTTTATAAATAAATTGTACTAATTATCTAACCAATAGGTTGTGCTCTACTCACTTATAAATTATTACTTTTCAACCAGAACATATATACTCCGCTTCTAGCGCCCCCGCCTATATCCCCTCCTTTTTTATCTTACTTTTGGTGTTTCACATGGAAGGTAACATATAGGAGAGGCAGTGAGTCCTGTTGTCCAGCGCTACACTTCTTTTTTACTTAATACTTCTCAGAGAGTTAAAAATATAGATAATCACTTTAAAACCCATTCCCCAGTTTTGCTTAACCAACACTGTTATATTAATATACTTTTTACTTCTGTGATTACCTTGTATCTAAGCGCCTGCAGACTGCCCCCTTATTTCAGTTCTTTTGACAGGCTTGCATTTTAGCCAATCAGTGCCCTCTCATAAATAACTACATGGGTGTGAGCACAATATTATCTATATGGCCCACATGAACTAGCACTGTCTAGCTGTGAAAAACTGTCAAAATCAACTGAGATAAGAGACAGCCTTAGAAATTAGCATATGAGCCTACCTAGGTTTAGCTTTAAACTAAGAATACCAAGAGAACAAAGCAAATTTGATATAAAAATGAATTGGAAATTGTTTAAAATTACTATCTGAATCATGAGTTTAATTTTGACTAGACTGTCCCTTTAATTTTACATAGTAAAACAACTTTGCAGTATACTTTAGTTATTTAAAATGATCCCTTTTCCTGTAAGTTAAATAAATTGTTGATTTCTCAGTCGTGAAAAGTGAAAGAGCAGGATTCACAAGCCTAACCTTGCCACATATCACTCTATCATTTGCAGTGTAGCTTTTTTTTTTTGCTGAGGCCAAATAATGGAGATTTTGTTAACATATTAACAGTTGTAAACCCTGTGATTTCTAGATGCACGTCTAAATTAGTTCCTTCTAATATGGAAACTGGGGGTGAGATTACATATGCGGCGTCGCCCGCAAAAGCTGGCGATGCCAGTTTTTAGTATCGCAATCACATATATGGTGCCGCATATAAATGCGGCGCGTATATTTCACCCGTTGCGCACAACTAATTTTACTCCCATAAACAAACATAGAGCCGCGTCGCAAATCGGTATCACATATTCAGCGCAAGGAAATGGAGACATTTTACTCCATATTTTAAATCAGCCAATAGGATAAGAACTACTTAAATCCATTTGGCTGATTTGAACAGCCAAAATAATTTAAGTAGCTCTCATCCTATTGGCTGATTTGAAAATTTCAGCCAATAAGAATGCAACGATACCCCAATATAAATTGGGTACCTTGCATTCATCCTCAGTGTGCGGTGACGATCGTACAAAGAGGATCCTCCACGCTCGATGGCTCTGCGGTCGCCGGTCCTGTTATAAGGTAACCTCCGTTCCGTGCTGCCTTCGCTCTGGATGAAGATAGAAGAGGTCCCCGTGCTGGATGAAGATGTTGCCGCCTGGAAGAAAACCTTCACTGCCTGGAAGAAGACCTTCTCCGCCGGACTTCAGGAACGGTGAGTACCTACAGTATTTGGTGGGGTTAGATTTAGGCTTTTTTTATTTTTTGGGGGGCTTTTTTTTTAGATTAGGGATTTTATTTTTTTAATGGGCTGCAAAAAAGCTGATTGCCCTTTTAAAGGCAATGCCCATACAAATGCCCCTTTAGGGGCAATGGATAGTTTAAGTTTTTTTAGTGTTAGTTGTTTTTTGTTTTGGGGGGTTTGGTGGGTGGTGGTTTTACTGTTAGTGGGGACTTTTTTTAATGTAAAAGAGCTGTTTAACTTAGGGCAATGCCCTACAAAAGGCCCCTTTAAGGGCTATTGGTAGTGCAGTTTAGATTAGGGGGTGTTTTTATTAGGGGGGGCTTTTTTATTAGGGTATAAGTTAAGGTTTAATTTTTTTATTTTTGATAATTTGGTTTATTGTTTTCTGTAATTTTAGACTTTTTTATTTTTTGGAATTTTAGATTTATTAATTTTAATTTAATCTTAGGTTTTCTTTTTTTAAGTACTGTTAGGATTTTTAATTTTAACTTAGTATTTTATTTTATGTTAATTTAGGGGATGTTAGGTTAGGGGGCTTAGTGATTAAATTAGTTATTTGCGTTGTGGAGGGTTGGTGGTTAATAGTGTAATTAGGTTTACTGCGTTGTGGGGGGTTGGCATTTTAGTGGTTAATAGGTTAATTAGGTTTATTGCATTGTGGGGGGGATTGCGGTTTAGGAGTTAATCACTTTATTAGGCAGTTTGTGATGTGGGGAATGGGCAGGTTAGGGGTTAATACATTTATTAGTTAGACTGTAATGCTGGTGAATGGTTGATTAGGGGTTAAAAGTTTAATTAGGTATATTGTGTTGTGGGGAGTTGGCAGTTTAAATATTTATTGTTGGAGGGTATCATTAGAAGCCTCACTCATTTAAAAAAGTTTTTTTTCCTACATTTAATTTACTGAACTCCTGTTTTGTTTAATGCATATAACAAGTTACTTAAATACAACCTATATTTACTAGCAGCTAAATTCACACCTATACACCATTTATATGTATTTTTAATTTATGTTTAAATTATTTTAAAAAGAATATAAAAAATGCATTTGACTGTAAAACCTTTTTATTTATAGCTAGATATTTTTTAAGCCAAACATAACTAATTTGAAAACAACCACAGAGAATTTGCTGAACATAAACCATTTTTGAATCCTAATATAAATGGCATGTATCTTACCCTAGTAGCATTTAAGCTCCAAGTTAAAGAACATTATGAGAGGAAAATGATTGTGCGTTGTCTAAAAAAAAAAAGTATGTTAGACATAAAGAGCACACATTAAAATATCTAGCAATAAATAACAGAAATTTTGAGTTTAATAGTTGTAAAAGTGAACAGTACTTAGCTCTGGGAATACAGTTAGAAAGCAGCACTGAAATTATTTTGCAGATTTTTAAGACCTGTAATATATTATTGCTTTATGGTACTGTTTAAAACATTAGTTATTACAGGTTTATATGAAGGTTTATTTATAGCTAGTTGTTGATCTGAAAATCAGCTTTTTCTTTTGTATTGAAATTGTTGCATGAAATGATCTCTGGCTAAAACTCAATTTTAAAATTGCATTAGAAATTGTTTGTGCAATACCAAACTCTACTCTCACGCAACCAATTGCCTGAGAGCAGGGCTTGTCAGTTATCCGGAACAAATGTGTCTGGGTTATCTGATATCTGCAACCTTTCAAACACATTAAAGGGACAGTCTAGTCCAAAATAAACGTTCATGATTCAGATAGGGCATGTAATTATAAACAACTTTTCAATTTACTTTTATCACCAATTTTGCTTTGTTCTCTTGGTATTCTTAGTTGATAGCTAAACCTAGAAGGTTCATACATCCATTTCTTAGACCTTAAAGGGACACTGAACCCAATTTTTTCTTTTATGATTGAGATAGAGCATGCAATTTTAAGCAACTTTCTAATTTACTCCTATTTTATTCATTCTCTTGCTATCTTTATTTGAAAAAGAAAGCATCTAAGCTTCTTTTTGGTCTAGTACTCTGGACAGCACTTTTTATTGGTGGAAGAATGTATCCACAAATCAGCAAGGACAACCCAGGTTGTTCACCAAAAATGGGCCGGCATCTAAACTTACATTCTTGCATTATTATTTTTATTCATTTTTTTTATTTTTTTAAATATTTATTTATATGTGCCAACAGTGCAATTAGGCTTAAGGATATTACAAAAATAAGAGCACCACACAGGGCGTCAACCAAAATATATCCATATATAAAAAAAAAACCAAAGCAATAAACAAAATACATCAAAGGAGTAATATGCTAACAAAATATGCTTATTCCAACCATTTTGTCTTGGAGATGCAAACCAAAAAAAAAAAAAAAAAAAAAACTGGATAAAGAATCTTCCACTTTTTACACTGATAGCACATTTTATTAACGAACCACAAACAGAAAAGAAAAAAAAAAGTTGGGAAATAAAATAATAATTGTCTCTCCCTGTATCCCACTCTCCCCCTCCCCGCCCCAAACCCCCTGTCCTACCCCTAGGCACAAACATGCCTGCCGCGACATCCTCCTAGCCAAAATCCTCCGATTATCGTATTATAACTCCCTATAGCTCACTATCCAGTCTGCCGGAAAATCGCCTAGTAATACCAAGTCACAGAAGCCCTCCGAGCTTAGAAATGGATGCAATATAGTCTTTTGTACACATTCCGAGTATGTCTTAATTATGGGTAACCATCCTAACAAAAACGAAAGATTCAAAGATTATTTGCATCTGAATTTTTTTAATAAAAATTGAAAAGCCGGGCATCTTTTTGGCTTTCCAATTTTTTAGTATAAGTTGTCTAACAAGCAAAATAATTGTATTTAGAATTTTATTCTGTAATAAAGCCTCAAGATTGGTACAATTAAGAAAGAAGATGCTTTCCGCATCGAAATGAATATTTGTTTGGTACAATCTATTAATCCAAAAAGCAACCTTCTTCCAAAACTGTCCGATCCTGGGACATTGCCGAAACATAAAGATATCTGCATTAGTATAGACACAACGTGGACAGGAGAAACTTTGACTAGCGTACATTTTGGACATTTTCAAGGGTGTACAATAAAAATTGTTAATAAGTTTCATGTGACCCTCTTTCCAGCTCATTGGTATTCGACATGTATTTAATACTTTGCAACTATCCCTGATTTTATCCTGGTCAGCACTTGGAATCAAGAGCCTTCATTTTTCATTGAGGTTTTCCATCAAATAATCACTTTGCTTAGCCAACATAAAACTATATAATAACAAGATTGAGGGGTCTTTAACTCCAGAGATGACAAACATTCTTGCATTTTAAATAAAGATACCAAAAGAATAAAGAAAATTTGATAATAGAAGTAAATTAGAAATTTGCTTAAAATTTCACACAAGAAAAAAAATTGGGTTCAGTGTCCCTTTAAAGGCAGCCTCTTATCTGAATGCATTGTGACAGTTTTTTACAACTAGAGGGTGTTAGTTCATGTGTGTCATATAGATAACACTGTGCTCACACATATGGAGTTACCTAGGAGTCAGCACTGATTGGCAAAAATGCAAATCAGTCAAAAGAACTGAAATAAGGGGACAGTTTGCAAAGGCTTATATACAAGGTAATCACAAAGGTAAAAGGTGTATTAATATAACTGTGTTGGTTATGCAAAACTATGGAATGGGTAATAAAGGTATTATCTATCTTTTAAAACAATAACAAATTCTGGTGTAGACTGTCCCCTTAAGAAGCAGTGGTATATATATATACACACATATATATATATATATATATATATATATATATATATATATACACACACACTCAATAGTGCTTCTCAATCTTCGCATGAGCTAGCCTCCATCAAAACGGCCCCAAAGCTGCTTATGCTGCTTCATAAATGGGGGCCTATATATTTAATTCTTGAAGTGCCACTGTAATTATTTTTGAAGGAACATAAGCATCCCTACCCATGGTAGTTTTATGGGATTGCTAAGGTTTCATTATTTCAGTACTGCTTTTTCCAGTGATATATACAGCTCTATACAGAATAACATCACTGTACTGGGAGGGATGATCACAGATGGGATGGCAAATTAAGGGGCCAGCCATTATGCATTACTTGCTGCCATGAATCACAGTACATTGCTCTCTTTTGTCTTTAATTGCATGCACCTTATTGAAGGCTTATAGCTAATGCTTCTCACTCTAAGCAAAAACAATCCCACTGTGCCTTGTATTTTCTATACACTACAGGTCTCTTATATAACGCTGTGTGATTTAATATTGCTAAATCCAGATGATACATACAGTATGTTTACTGGGACATAGTGCTGTGTATTAGAGATTATTTTCAAATTAAAAGAAAAAAACATGGAATAGCACAAAACATACTCTATTTGCACTAATTCTGTGGGCATTTAACATACAGAGAAAATATGCTTGCAGTGATTACAACTTAAAGGGACAGCCAAAGTTCATATTAATGTTACATAATCCTGCACTATTTAACATTAACCTAGTGCCACCTGTATAAAAATAAATAAAGCATATTAAATATTTGGTAAAATCTGAGCTTAGCGTTCTAAAATAATTTACAACGCTAAACTCAGATTTGACCAAATATTTTACCCCCCCCAAAACTTTACTTACTTTACCTTCCTAGCCATCCTCATCTGCTCCTCTGTTTTATTGAATAGCTTATCACTGGCGCTCTGTCTTATCACACTGCGCAATAACACCATTGAACTAAATGTAGTACTTTCAATGAGTTCGTTTTCATTGAGCCATAATTAGGTTTGCATGCACTCGCAAACCGTTAAATAAGCTGTTGGAAGCAATATCGTTCACCGACTGCTTCCAACGGCCCGTTATAACTCAATTTCGGAAACCGGTCTCCGGCTGCCGAAAACATTATCGTATCTCTTACAAAGTATAAGAAGCCGCTAATCTTTAAATTATACCTGGTTTCCAATGCCCACACAAACCGTTAATACACTGTCGGAGGCTGCCTATACAGTAACAAAAATTACACCCAGCTCAACTAGGTGTAAAACAGGAAAAATGTGCTTTATGAGACCTTTCTCCCATTGAAATCTAACCCAACACATCAAAACCCCTCTATCCACCATCCCCCCCACATCACAACTTATAATAAATGTATTAACCTCTGAAGCGCCATGCGCCACAACGCAAACTAGTTATTAAAACTTTTAACCCCTAATCCGCCATGCCCCATATTGCAAAGTATCTATTTAAACCATTAACCCCTAATCCACCATCCCCCACAACGCAATTTAGCCATTTAAACTATTAACCCCTAAACCGCCCCCATATTGCAAATAACTAAACCACCTAACACCCCCTAACTTAACCGCATTACATAAATTAAAGTAATCCTAAATTACAATTAAAATAATAAATCCTAAAAAACCTAACATTACTTTAAAAATAAAAAACTAAATTTAAATTAATCTAAAACTACAAAAAAAGCCTAACATTACATAAAATAATAAACCAAATGATCAAAAATTAAAAAAATTATACCTAATCCCTATGAAAATAAAAACACCCCCAAATCTAATACTAAACTACCAATAGCCCTTAAAAGGGCCTTTTGTAGACCATTGCCCTAAGTTAAACAGCTATTTTACCTTTAAAAATACTAAGTCCCCCCTCTAAAAGTAAAACCCCCACCCACCAAACCCCCCAAAATATAAAACCTAACACTAAAAAAATCCTAAACTACCTATTGCCCTAAAGGGGAATTTGTATGGGTATAGCCCTTAAAAGGTGGAGATTTGTGGATGACATATTTGGCATATGGTGGGGAGACACTGGTAGCCTACTGCAATTTGTACAACACCTTAACACATCAGTAGCTGGGCTCAAATTTACACTCAATATGGAGGAAACAGGAGTAGCATTCTTAGACACTTTTGTATATAAAGAACAAGGCTTCTTAAAAACTGACTTGTATGTGAAACCCACAGATAAAAATAAAGTATTACAATATGACAGTTTCCATTCAAAAAGAACAATAGAAGCAATACCCCAAGGTCAATTTAAAAGAGTAAAAAGAATAGTGACCGATGAAAGGAGATGTGACATAAGACTAAATGAAATGGCAGATAAATTCAAAAGAAGAGGGTATCCAGAAGATCTAATTACAAAACAGTTGGAATACCTCAAAAATAAAGAAACTGATAACACTAAAAACAAAACAAAAGAAAACAGAATGATATTTGTTACCCAATACAACTCCCTAGGAACAAAAATATCACATATCATAAATAGACACTGGCACATACTGAGAGACTGTAATCCCCAAGTGGAGGACTTCAAAAATATTCCTATGGTAGCTTATAAGAAAACCAAAAATTTGAGAGATGAATTAGTAAGGGCAGATATAGGTAGTAATAGGAAGACTTTACAAACAACAATGGGATCTGATAATAGAGGGTGTTATCCCTGCCTTCATTGCAGTCACTGTAGTTCAATAATAAAAGGGAAAGATTTTTTTCACCCCATTAAGGGAACCAAATACCCTATAAAGAAATATCTAACATGTAGAAGCACATATGCTATTTATCTCATCAAATGTCCGTGTGCCAGGATTTATATAGGAGAAACGAGTAGGGAAGTAAGAACAAGAATCACAGAACATAAATCTAACATTAGAAACAAAAATATGGAGGCTCCTGTTTCCTGTCACTTCCTCTCCATGGGTCACAACATCAGTCAACTTAGATTTCAAGTCATTGAACAAGTTGACAGACCCAGGAGGGGAGGTGACAGAGACCAGATGCTTAAAAGAAGGGAGATGTTTTGGATAAACAGATTAAACACAATGATACCTGAAGGCTTAAATAAAGATTTTGAATGGTCATTATTTTTTTGACTATGATAGCATATACCTGTAGCAGCATGTTTGATTCTGATACTATAATGTGTATAGGTTTTAATTATATGTATATAAATTTGGTTTTAAATTTCCATGTGACAAACATATATAAGTAATGAAGAAACCAACCTAAAATATAAGAATTAATAGTAAATTCCTTTAGACAATTTGTCACATGTAATTTTAAATTTTAACCACAAGATGGCACTATTGTGCAATCTGATAAAAATTGGACAGGTATAAAAGACACACCTGTATACTATTCAGTAGACATGATTAAGAACCTGGCATAGGTTTGAAACGTTGTTGTTGATATGATGGACCCTGTAAGAAACGAATAAAGGTCTTTTTAAAGTTTAACTGGTGGCTGGAAAAATACTTTTTCTTGGATATAGCCCTTAAAAGGTCAATCAGCTCTCTTACTGCCCTTAAAAGGGCATTCAGCTCTTTTACACTGCCCAAAATCCCTATTCTAAAAAAAAAAAAAAACACCCAAAAAATAAAAAAAATCCTAACTTTAACCCCAAATAGGTACTCACCGTTCCTGAAGTCCGGCGGAGAAGGTCCTCTTCCAGGCGGCAGTGAAGTCTTCTTAGAGCCTGCGACATCTTCCATCTTCATCCAGGACCAAGCTGGCACGGAGCGGAGATGACCGGGGAACTGAAGGCCGATGACCACGGAACTGAAGACCGGCGACCACGGAGCCAAGGAGCGTACACTGAATATTAAATGCAAGTTATGCGTTTAAATATGGCATCACTTGCCTTCCTATTGGCTGATTTGATTCTTCAAATTCAAATCAGCCAATAGAATGAGAGCTACTGAAATCCTATTGGCTGTTCAAACTTAGTTTATTTTTTATTTTTAAAGTAATGTTAGGTTTTTTATTTTAATTGTAAATTAGGATTATTTTAATTTATGTAATTGGGTTAATTTAGGGGGTGTTAGGTTAGAGGGGCATGGTGGTTTAGGGGTTAATAGTTTAAATGGCTATATTGTGTTGTGGGGCATGGCTGATTAGGGGTTAATAGTTTATAAAGATACTTTGCGATATGGGGGCATGGCGGATTAGGGGTTAATGGTTTAAATAGATACTTTGCAATATGGGGCATGGCGAATTAGGGGTTAATAGTTTTAATAGCTAGTTTGCGTTGTGGAGCATGGCGCTTTAGAGGTTAATACATTTATTATAAGTTGCGATGTGGGGGGGATGGGGGATATAGGGGTTTTGACATGTCGGGTTAGATTTCAATTGGGGAAAAAGGTCTCATAAAGCACCGTTTTCCTGTTTTACACCTAGCTCAGCTGGGTTTAATTTTTGTTACTGTATCGGCAGCCTCCGACAGTGTATTAACGGTTTGCGCAGGCTTTGGAAACCGGGTATAACTTAAAGATTAGCGACTTCGAATACTTTGTATGGAACACGATAATGTTTTCGGCAGCCGGAGACTGGTTGCCGCAATTGAGTTATAACGGGTCGTTGGAAGCAGTCGGTGAACGATATTGCTTCTGACAGCTTATTTAACAGTTTTTGAGTGCACGCAAACCTAATCAATGGAAACGAGCTCATAGCAAGTATGCATATGACAGACTAATAAACATTTAATTCCAGTAAGTACCAAACCTATTATTTGCAGTGTATTTCTTATTGTTTCAATAGATGTTATGCTCAAATACAGGTTCTGATTGTAACATATATAAGGATTCTTTAAAGGGGTAACATAAGGGACAAAATGATTTGTTGGTGCTTTATTTTTAATTTAATATAAAAGATGAATGCCATCAATCTTCTTTTAGAAGAGGTCAGCTGCGTGCTGTGCTATAGCTTTCTGTTGGATAACAAGCACAATTCACATCTAAAGAGTTACCAACAACTGCAGTGATGATTTTAGTTCTTAGTAAAAGTTTATTTATATACCCTTTATGACAGGCTCACATTTTAAGGTAAGAGGCAATTCTGAAGCTAAGGCAGCCTAAGGCTTCAACAGTGCATCAGCTTTCTCTGCAGAATAAACACAGACCCATGAGAATGGCAGTAAGCAGTGCATTGCTGAGATTATCTTTTAAATTGCTGTCCTGAGGCAGGCTCTGGTTTGACATACTGTGCTTACACAGATATGGACTAAAGTCATAGGCAGTGTTAAAGGGACATAAAAGTACAACAAGAAAATACTCAATGTATTAGAGCATTAATGCACAAAACCGTGCAATTAACTACATTTAACCCCAGTAAAGCGGCAATGCACTGTAAATCCTGAACTGAACATAGCAACTGAACAATCACAAGCCGTATATTGTGTGTACCAACATCTTTGTAAATCTCAGACTTGACAGTGCATTCCAGTCCCAGAGCTTACTTTAACTATGTGTTTAACTTCATTTTATGGGTTAAATGCATAGTTATTGGCAAGTAATATACGGCTGGCTTGTAACAAAGAGATTTATTTAATGGGACACAAATCTATGTGTTTAGCTAATTTATGCATATTACAAAGACTTAAAGGGATAGTAAACCCAATTTTTTTCTTTCAGGATTCAGATAAAGCATTCAATTTTAATCAACTTTTATAATTTGCTCCTATTATCAATATTTCTTCGTTGGTATCTTTATTTGAAAAAAGTAGGAATTTAAGCTTAGAAGCACTTGGGTAGCACTTGTTAATTGGTAGCTAAATGCAGCCACCAATCAGCAAGCGCTACCCAGGTGCTGAACTAAAAATGGGACGGCTTCTTAGCTTATATTCCTACTTTTTCACATAAAGAAACCAAGAGAACAAAGAAAATTTTATAATAGGAGTAAATTAGAAAGTTGCGCAAAATTGCATGCTCTATCTGAATAATAAAAGAAAAAATGTGGGTTCAGTATCCCTTTAATTCACCATACCAGATTTAGCCCAGAGTCATCATATAATGCTCAAGGTATTTGTGAAATGTACTATTATATTAGATTGTGAGGTGTCAAACATCTGCATTGTGTAACTATCCAAAAGCTATTTAAAAAGTAAAGTAACAAAAAAGAAGTGGCCTATATAGACCATATTGTACCACTGAGAGGCCTTCTCTCACAATCATGTTGACTAATTCAGATTCATGAGGTGCAGCACTGACTGCAGCTATCAAGCTTTTGCAAGGGCCCGTGCGTGTAGCTGGTGTATACTGGCACTTGTAGACACTGCTTTAGAACCTCTCACACTATGGGCCCCTTTATCAAGCTTCAAAAACAACTTTGGGGCCCTGGAGTTTCAGGCTTGCCTGAAACGATAGTTAAGACTGCTGCTGCTTAACCTTTCCCCACCTTAAAAGATACCGGACTGAAATAATAATAATCGTAAACCAATCTTATCGGATGACTGACAGCCCCTGCTAGCAGCTGCAGGGCCGGCATATCACAAGCATTGCTTGTGCAATGCTTGTGCAGTGTTAAATGCAGACAATGTATGCTGTCCGCTCGCAGCGAGGTCCATTTGAACTATGATAAATGGAGCCCTTAACATCAAAATCTTGTGTCTGATGCCTCTGGCAAACTTCTAGCAATGAAGGAGTTAAGCTACTGCAAGTCACCCAGTGTTCGTATACTTACAGTATAAAGAGATATATAGATATGGAGAGTTAATAAATGTCAAACAGCAGGCAGCCTGAGGATAATTTATAGGTTTTTATATTTTTTCTGCAACTCGATACTAGCATGGTCATGATAGGCTGGCTGTTACTACACCTGCTTGCATCTGTCAGTTTTCATCCTATTAGATTGTGTGGGGTACTCATATATAATCATGGAGGTGTCCATGGTGAAGCTTTCAGATCAGTGTCAGTGGACACAGAGAGACCCTAACAGCAGGGCACACTCATATAATAATGGGTGGGAGGGTAACTGCAAGTATAGTGAATGATCTGAAGCAATCAGTTGAGACCTGATGTTAGCTGACCTGTTACTGTTGTTCATACTATCATATCCCTGCTGCTCACAACACCTGCTTACATTTACTCACACATTAATCTGTCACTGTCACAAGGGCACTGTCACAAGGGCAAAAGAGAGCATTCGCCGTTATTTTCGTGTCAAACAAAAGTGTTTATTTCCTGTGAACGTTTTCAGGGAGTGACCCCGTCCTCAGACAATTCCAAATAATACAATTAACAAAATGTGTCATAATGCACTGAAAGGTGTCCTTCAAGGGCTTACAAATTAGCATATGAGCCTACCTAGGTTTAGCTTTCAAAAAAGAATACAAAGATAAGAAAGCAGATTTGATGATAAAAGTAAATAGGAAAGTTATTTAAAAGTGCATTCCCTATCTGAATCATGATAGTTTAATTTTGACTAGACTGCCCCTTTAAGCTGCTTGACCCCTTCTTGTTGCTAATAATGGAGATCTCCAACTATCACATTTTTTGCACCTGCATTTAGTGTGGTTTTAGGTGGTCAACACACTACCAACAAAATGTTAAGTGCTCTCCCAATAAAATGGGCTGCAAAATTGCACAACAAAACACATGCCTGCATAAAAGTCATGGGTGTCGTCTAAGTGCCATTGCTATCGTTTCCGCAATTTCATATTTTTTGCTATATGTTTAATTAATTTGCAACTAAATAAAATCCTTTAATAAAAATGTGTGTTTTCATTTTAAGTGTTTAAATCCCTTCAAATGCAACTATGTGGCCTGGATTAATTAATCTTGTAATAATAAAAGGACCTGAACCTTGTGCTCTCTGCCAACTTCTTCCCACAGAAAGTAAGGAGGCTCCACAGAAAGTAAAATTTAACAGGAGGCTGCAAATTTGTATTTGGCGCCATTAGAATCTGTCTGTCTGAGGAAAATACAAAGCAAAATATGGTATTATTGGTGCAAATTAATTTATACTCCTTACTAAGGCCTAGATTTGGAGTTTGGCGGTAGCCGTGAAAACCAGCGTTAGAGGCTCCTAACGCTGGTTTTAGGCTACCTCCGTTATTTGGAGTCACTCAAAAAAGGGTCTAACGCTCACTTTTCAGCCGCAACTTTTCCATACCGCAGATCCCCTTACGTCAATTGCGTATCCTATCTTTTCAATGGGATTTTTCTAACTCCGGTATTTAGAGTCGTGGCTGAAGTGAGCGTTAGAAATCTAGCGACAAAACTCCAGCCGCAGAAAAAAGTCAGTAGTTAAGAGCTTTCTGGGCTAACGCCGGTTCATAAAGCTCTTAACTACTGTACTCTAAAGTACACTAACACCCATAAACTACCTATGTACCCCTAAACCGAGGTCCCCCCACATCGCCGCCACTCGATTAAATTTTTTTAACCCCTAATCTGCCGACCGCCACCTACGTTATACTTATGTACCCCTAATCTGCTGCCCCTAACACCGCCGACCCCTGTATTATATTTATTAACCCCTAACCTGCCCCCCACAACGTCGCAGCCAGCTACCTACAATAATTAACCCCTAATCTGCCGACCGCAAAGAGCCGCCACCTACATTATAGCTATGTACCCCTAATCTGCTGCCCCTAATACCGCCGACCCCTATATTATATTTATTAACCCCGAATCTGCCCCCCTCAATGTCGCCTCCACCTGCCTACACTTATTAACTCCTAATCTGCCGAGCGGACCTGAGCGCTACTATAATAAAGTTATTAACCCCTAATCCGCCTCACTAACCCTATAATAAATAGTATTAACCCCTAATCTGCCCTCCCTAACATCGCCGACACCTAACTTCAATTATTAACCCCTAATCTGCCGACTGGAGCTCACTGCTATTCTAATAAATGTATTAACCCCTAAAGCTAAGTCTAACCCTAACACTAACACCCACCTAAATTAAATATAATTTTAATCTAACGAAATTTATTAACTCTTATTAAATAAATTATTTCTATTTAAAGATAAATACTTACCTGTAAAATAAACCCTAATATAGCTACAATATAAATTATAATTATATTATAGCTATTTTAGGATTAATATTTATTTTACAGGTAACTTTGTATTTATTTTAACCAGGTACAATAGCTATTAAATAGTTAAGAACTATTTAATAGCTAAAATAGTTAAAATAATTACAAATTTACCTGTGAAATAAATCCTAACCTAAGTTACAATTAAACAATTATCTACAATTAAACCTAACACTACACTATCAATAAATAAATTAAATAAAATACCTATAATTATCTACAATTAAACCTAACACTACACTATCAATAAATAAATTAAATACAATTCCTACAAATAAATACAATGAAATAAACTAACTAAAGTACAAAAAATAAAAAAGAACTAAGTTACAAAAAATAAAAAAATATTTACAAACATTAGAAATATATTACAACAATTTTAAACTAATTACACCTACTCTAAGCCCCGTAATAAAATAACAAAGCCCCCCAAAATAAAAAAATGCCCTACCCTATTCTAAATTACTAAAGTTCAAAGCTCTTTTACCTTACCAGCCCTGAACAGGGCCCTTTGCGGGGCATGCCCCAAGAAGTTCAGCTCTTTTGCCTGTAAAAAAAAACATACAATACCCCCCCCAACATTACAACCCACCACCCACATACCCCTAATCTAACCCAAACCCCCCTTAAATAAACCTAACACTTAGCCCCTGAAGATCTCCCTACCTTGAGTCGTCTTCACCCAGCCGAGCCAAATTCTTCATCCAAGCGGAGCAAGAAGAGGTCCTCCATCCTGTAGAAGTCTTCATCCAAGCGGGGCAGAAGAGGTCTTCCATCCGATTGAAGTCTTCATCCAAGAGGCATCTTCTATCGTCATCCATCCGGAGTGGAGCGGCAGCATCCTGAAGACCTCCAACGCGGAACATCCATCCTGGCCGACGACTGAACGACAAATGACTGTTCCTTTAAATGACGTCATCCAAGATGGCGTCCCTCGAATTCCGATTGGCTGATAGGATTCTATCAGCCAATCGGAATTAAGGTAGGAATATTCTGATTCCAATCAGCCAATCAGATTGAGCTTGCATTCTATTGGCTGTTCCGATCAGCCAATAGAATGCGAGCTCAATCTGATTGGCTGATTCAATCAGCCAATCAGATTTTTCCTACCTTAATTCCGATTGGCTGATAGAATCCTATCAGCCAATCGGAATTCGAGGGACGCCATCTTGGATGACGTCATTTAAAGGAACCGTCATTCGTCGTTCAGTCGTCGGCCAGGATGGATGTTCCGCGTCGGAGGTCTTCAGGATGCTGCCGCTCCACTCCGGATGGATGACGATAGAAGATGCCTCTTGGATGAAGACTTCAATCGGATGGAAGACCTCTTCTGCCCCGCTTGGATGAAGACTTCTACCGGATGGAGGACCTCTTCTTGCTCCGCTTGGATGAAGAATTTGGCTCAGGTGGGTGAAGACGACTCAAGGTAGGGAGATCTTCAGGGGCTTAGTGTTAGGTTTATTTAAGGGGGGTTTGGGTTAGATTAGGGGTATGTGGGTGGTGGGTTGTAATGTTGGGGGGGGTATTGTATGTTTTTTTTTACAGGCAAAAGAGCTGAACTTCTTAGGGCATGCCCCACAAAGGGCCCTGTTCAGGGCTGTTAAGGTAAAAGAGCTTTGAACTTTAGTAATTTAGAATAGGGTAGGGCATTTTTTTATTTTGGGGGGCTTTGTTATTTTATTAGGGGGCTTAGAGTAAGTGTAATTAGTTTAAAATTGTTGTAATATATTTCTAATGTTTGTAAATATTTTTTTATTTTTTGTACTTTAGTTAGTTTATTTCATTGTATTTATTTGTAGGAATTGTATTTAATTTATTTATTGATAGTGTAGTGTTAGTTTAATTGTAGATAATTATAGGTATTTTATTTAATTAATTTATTGATAGTGTAGTGTTATGTTTAATTGTAACTTAAGTTAGGATTTATTTCACAGGTAAATTTGTAATTATTTTAACTATTTTAGCTATTAAATAGTTCTTAACTATTTAATAGCTATTGTACCTGGTTAAAATAAATACAAAGTTACCTGTAAAATAAATATTAATCCTAAAATAGCTATAATATAATTAAAATGTATATTGTAGCTATATTAGGATTTATTTTACAGGTAAGTATTTAGCTTTAAATAGGAATAATTTATTTAATAAGAGTTAATTTATTTCGTTAGATTAAAATTATATTTAATTTAGGGGGGTGTTAGTGTTAGGGTTAGACTTAGCTTTAGGGGTTAATACATTTATTAGAATAGCAGTGAGCTCCAGTCGGCAGATTAGGGGTTAATAATTGAAGTTAGGTGTCGGCGATGTTAGGGAGGGCAGATTAGGGGTTAATACTATTTATTATAGGGTTAGTGAGGCGGATTAGGAGTTAATAACTTTATTATAATAGCGGTGCGGTCCGGTCGGCAGATTAGGGGTTAATAAGTGTAGGCAGGTGGAGGCGACGTTGAGGGGGGCAGATTAGGGGTTAATAAATATAATATAGGGGTCGGCGGTGTTAGGGGCAGCAGATTAGGGGTATATAGGGATAATGTAAGTAGCGGCGGTTTACGGAGCGGCAGATTAGGGGTTAATAATAATATGCAGGGGTCAGCAATAGCGGGGGCGGCAAAATAGGGGTTAATAAGTGTAAGGTTAGGGGTGTTTAGACTCGGGGTACATGTTAGAGTGTTAGGTGCAGACGTAGGAAGTGTTTCCCCATAGGAAACAATGGTGCTGCGTTAGGAGCTGAACGCGGCTTTTTTGCAGGTGTTAGTTTTTTTTTCAGCTCAAACAGCCCCATTGTTTCCTATGGGGGAATCGTGCACGAGCACGTTTTTGAGGCTGGCCGCGTCCGTAAGCAACTCTGGTATCGAGAGTTGCAGTTGCGTTAAATATGCTCTACGCTCCTTTTTTTTTTTTTTTTTTTTTGAGCCTAACGCAGCCTTTCTGTGGACTCTCAATACCAGAGTTATTTTTATGGTGCGGCCAGAAAAAAGCCAGCGTTAGCTACGCGGGTCCTTACCGACAAAACTCTAAATCTAGCCGTAAATTTGTATACTTTTTTAATTATTTAAAACAGTTCATCCTGCGTTATAAGATGTCACAGGAACAGAAATGACATCCTAGGCATGTAAGTCATGTAGATAGTTAATAAATATATTAAGAAATAAAAGAAAGCGTTGAATATACCCAGTAGTGATGTCCCGAACTGTTCGCCCACGAACGGTTCACAGCGAACATAGGTTGTTCGCGTTTGTGGGCGAACACATGGCGATGTTCGATCCACCCCTATGTGTCATCATTGTGGAAACTTTGACCCTTTATGTCACAGCCGCCTGACACATTAGAGCCAATCAACATCAGACACTCCCTCACAGACAATCCCAGCTACTCGGAATCCTCCATTTTAGACTCATAACGACCTTGCTTTTTTAATGAGAGGACATGTTGTGTTTTTGCTCCTGACATTAATAGGAAAAACATAGCTAGGCTAGTGTATTTAAAGTCCAGAAGGACTCCACTCATCTCTGCTGCAAGCACAGCACCCCAAAAAGCCCTTTTTAGGGCTATATTTCGTGCCGTTTTTTTTTTTTTTCTTTTTTTTTATTAGCATTTGCCTGGCTTTCAGCTGTGTGTTTAAGGCTCACAGCATATGCTGTGACTACTGCCACCACTGATATCTCCCTAACAACATTAGTTTAAATTTAACTAACCCAAAAATATAATTATTTTTCTAGTGTAATTTCTTTTCATTTTCTATCAGGCCAGTGTCACACAGCATTTACTCTGGTTCATTGCTCTGTGCCAGCCAGCAGCCACCAGTGTTAATATAAGGTTTATAACATTATTTTTAATTTAAAAAAAAAACACAAAAAAATATTTTTCTAGTGTAATCTAATTACATTTACTATCATGCCTGTGTCTGTCAGGCTCACTCAGCATTAATATACCTCTTTTTTTCAGTCTTTTGGTTAATTGGTCTGTGCCAGGCAGCCACCCAGCACTCATATCTATTTTTCTTTCACCTTAATTTTAATATATATAAAAAAAAGTTTAAATTTGTTTGCTAGTGTAATCTAATATAATTTTCTATCCGGCCTGTGTGTTTTGCTGACATAGAGAGACTACTGTGTTTACTTGCTGCCCTCCCTAGTCTATGAGCCACGACTCATATGTGTTTAACCTTTTTTTAATTTCCCCCCCCAAAAAATAATTTCAATCATTTTTTTAGTGTAATCTAATAGTATTTTCTATCAGGCGTGTGTATAACCGACATACAGAGCCTACTGTTTTTAATAGCTGCCCTTCCAAGGCTATCAGCCACGACTCATATGTATGTGCTTAACCTTTTTCTTAAAATTTCCAAAAAAAAGTCTTTAAATCATTATGCTAGTGTAATCTAATTGTATTTTCTATCAGGCCTGTGACTAACTGTCTATCTGACTTACACAGCATACTGTTGTTATAATTGCTGCCCTACGTAGCAGCCAGCCAGTGCGACCACTCATAGAGTCATATGTGCATTGCACTTCTTAACATAATTTTAATATTAAAATATAAAATTTTAAAATATTTTGCTAGCGTAATGTAACTTAATTTTCTATCAGTCCTGTGTTTTTGTCACTTACACAGCATACTGTGTTAAATTGCTGCCCTACCTACCATCCACGACTCATATCTGCCAGCCTGTCTGCCAGGCCCAAGTAGCCAATTAGTGGCACCAATCACAATTCTTGTAACAGTAATAAAAAAAAACAAAAAACATAATTTTTTGGACTGCAAATATTCAGTCTCCTAGTGCCATTGAATTTCATTTACCTCCTGCCTGCCACTGCCAGCCTTTTGTGCCAGGCCGTCTAGCCAACTATTTACACCAATCATAATTGTTGTCACAGTCAGACAGTATAGTTATTAATTTAAATTAAAACAAATTTTAGTGTTGATCTTAATCCTCAGTTTGCTCGTGCCTTTGAATTGCACTTTTCTACAGCCTTCCAAGCCTGTGTGCCAGGCCTACTTAAAAAATATTTACACCAATCATATTTGTTGTGACAGTATTCTAATAATTAAAAATTAAAATTTTTGGTAATAGTTGCTGTGATTTGAATCCTCAGTTTGCTGGTGCCATTGAATAGCACTTTCCTCCTGCCTTGCAGCCTGCAGTGAGCCAGGCCCACCTAGCCAATTGTTGTCAGCAATCATATTTCTGTTAACAGTATTGCAAAAATTGTCAATCATCACTGTTTAGACTGTCAGTAATCAGTCTCCTAGTGTCCTTGAATTGCATCTCCCTCCTGCCTGCCATCCTTTTGTGCCAGGCCGTCTTGCCAACTATTTACACCAATCCTAATTTTTTGTCACAGTATAGTTACTAATTAAAATTAAAAAAATCTTTATTGTTGATGATCTTAACCCTCAGTTTGCTTGTGCCTTTGAATTGCACTTCACTACAGCCTTCCAAGCCTGTGTGCCAGGCCTACTTAAAAAATATTTACACCAATCATATTTGTTGTGACAGTATTCTAATAATTAAAAATTAAAATTTTTGGTAATAGTTGCTGTGATTTGAATCCTCAGTTTGCTGGTGCCATTGAATAGCACTTTCCTCTTGCCTTGCAGCCTGCTGTGAACCAGGCCCACCTAGCCAATTGTTGTCAGCAATCATATTTCTGTTAACAGTATTTCAAAAATTGTCAATCATCACTGTTTAGACTGTCAGTAATCAGTCTCCTAGTTATCTTGAATTGCATCTCCCTCCTGCCTGCCATCCTTTTGTGCCAGGCCGTCTTGCCAACTATTTACACCAATCCAAATTTTTTGTCACAGTATAGTTACTAATTAAAATTAAAAAAATCTTTATTGTTGATGATCTTAACCCTCAGTTTGCCCGTGCCTTTGAATTCCACTTTTCTACAGCCTTCCAAGCCTGTGTGCCAGGCCTACTTAAAAAATATTTACACCAATCATATTTGTTGTGACAGTATTCTAATAATTAAAAATTAAAATTTTTGGTAATAGTTGCTGTGATTTGAATCCTCAGTTTGCTGGTGCCATTGAATAGCACTTTCCTCCTGCTTTGCAGCCTGCTGTGAGCCAGGCCCACCTAGCCAATTGTTGTCAGCACTCATATTTCTGTTAACAGTATTGCAAAAATCGTCAATCATCACTGTTTAGACTGTCAGTAATCAGTCTCCTAGTTTCCTTGAATTGCATCTCCCTCCTGCCTGCCATCCTTTAGTGCCAGGCCATCTTGCCAACTATTTACACCAATCCAAATTTTTTGTCACAGTATAGTTACTAATTACAATTAAAAAAATCTTTATTGTTGATGATCTTAATCCTCAGTTTGCTCGTGCCCTAGAATAGCACTTTTCTACTGCCTTCCAAGCCTGTGTGCCAGGCCTACTTAAAAAATATTTACACCAATCATATTTGTTGTGACAGTATTCTAATAATTAAAAATTAAAATTTTTGGTAATAGTTGCTGTGATTTGAAACCTCAGTTTGCTGGTGCCATTGAATAGCACTTTCCTCCTGCCTTGCAGCCTGCTGTGAGCCAGGCCCACCTAGCCAATTGTTGTCAGCAATCATATTTCTTTTAACAGTATTGCAAAAATTGTCAATCATCACTGTTTTGACTGTCATTAATCAGTCTCCTAGTGTCCTTGAATTGCATCTACCTCCTGCCTGCCATCCTTTTGTGCCAGGCCGTCTTGCCAACTATTTACACCAATCCTAATTGTTGTCACAGTATAGTTACTAATTAAAATAAAAAAAATCTTGATTGTTGATCTTAATCCTCATTTTGCTTGTGCCATTGAATTGCACTTTTCTACTGCCTGCCAGCCTGTGTGCCAGGCCCAACTATCCAATTAGTGCTAGCAATCATATTTCTTTTAACAGTATTGCAAAATTTGTCAATCAACACTGTTTTGACTGTCAATCTGCAGTCTACTAGTGCCCTTGAATTGCATTTTCCTCCTGCCTGCCTGCCTGTGTGCCAGTCCCAACTAGCCAATTAGTGCCACCACTCATATTTATTGTAACAGGATTGGAATTATTGTTAATCATAACTGTTTTGACTGTGATTCTTTAGTCTCCTAGTGCCATTGAATTGCAGTTTCCTTTCTCCCAGCGTGTGTGCCAGACAGGCTCATTTGCCAAATAGTGCCAAACAATCATATTTGTTGCC
This sequence comes from Bombina bombina, assembly GCF_027579735.1. Classification (NCBI taxonomy): domain Eukaryota; kingdom Metazoa; phylum Chordata; class Amphibia; order Anura; family Bombinatoridae; genus Bombina; species Bombina bombina. The sequence continues at coordinate 468,934,205 of NC_069502.1, read as the reverse complement.
ACAGTACTAGTAATATTTAAAAAAAATTAACAATTTGTGATTTTTAAAACATCTGTCTTTTTTGTTGTTGTCAGTCTCACAGCGTATACTGTGCCCACTTTCACAGTGCCACCACTCAATTGGTGTAATAGTATTGTTAGTGTCCATTTAAAAAAAAAATGACAGGCAGAGGCAGGCCACCCCGCAGGTTCCGTGGTTGTGGTGCTGTGATTCCTTTAGATCCTACAAATATGCACATTGTTCAGACGCCGGGTGCCAGGGGGGATGCAAAAACTTCTGAGGAGGACCTAGTTGAATGGCTAACACAGGAAACCCAATCTTCTTCAGCTTCCGCTGCTAGTCCTCCTAACCTTGATGCACCATCTAAGTCCAGCTGTGCTTTGGGCAAGTCTCAAGTGAGCAGTGCCACTCCGCCGCCTGTCACCACCACCAACACTAGCACCACAGCCGCTTCACTTGATCTGTCACAGGAGTTATTGACACATCATTTTGAAGAAATGAGTGATGCGCAACCATCATTGACAGAGGATGTAGATAATAGTGATCAGTCTCAGTCAGGCAGCATTACCGACATGGAGGTACGGTGTGATGATGATGATGATGTTGTACCCGCTGCTGCTTCCTTTCTTGATGTTTCAGATACAAGTGAAGCGGTTGATGATGATGTGTCGGTGGATGTCACGTGGGTGCCTGCTAGAATAGAAGAAGAAGAGGGGGAAAGTTCAGATGGGGAGACAGAAAGGAGGAGGAGGAGACGATTTGGAAGCACGGGGAGGTCGTCTCAAGGAGCTAGTGGCACAGTCAGACAGCATTCATCGTCACCAGGGGTCAGCCAGACAGCCCGCCGACGCCCATCAACGCATGCTGTTGCCACCACCAGAATGCCGTCATCGCAGAGCTTAGCAGTGTGGCATTTTTTTGTGTGTGTCTGCCTCTGACAACAGCGATGCCATTTGCAACCTGTGCCAAAAGAAACTGAGTCGTGGGAAGTCCAACAGCCACCTAGGTACAACTGCTTTGCGAAGGCACATGGTCTCCCATCACAAAGGCCGATGGGAAGAACACATGAGTAGAAGCAGCACACAAAGTGAAAGCCGCCCTCCTCCTCCTGCTCCAGCATCTTCAGCCACGTCAACCAGTGCTGTCCTCCTTGCCCCCTCTCAACCATCCTCCACTCAGTCTCTCTTACGTAGCAGTTCCTGGTCATCTGCCCACAGTCAGGTGTCTGTCAAGGACATGTTTGAGCGTAAGAAGCCAATTTCTCAAAGTCACCCCCTTGCCCGGCGTCTGACAGCTGGCTTGTCTGAACTCTTAGCCCGCCAGCTTTTACCATACAAGCTGATGGAGTCTGATGCTTTCAAAAAATTTGTATCTATTGGGACATCGCAGTGGAAGGTAGCTGGCAGAAATTTCTTTTCACAAAAGGCAATCCCAAACCTGTACTCTGTTGTGAGAAAGGAAGTTACGGCATGTCTGGCACACAGCGTTGGGGCAAGGGTCCATATGACCACGGATAGCTGGTCTGCAAAGCATGGTCAGGGCAGGTATATCACCTACACTGTGCATTGGGTAAACCTGCTGACTTCTGACAAGCATGGAATGCATGGCTCTGCAGAAGAGTTGGTGACACCGCCACGACTTGCAGGCAGGTCTGCTGCTACCTCCTCTACTCCTCCTACTCCATCCTCTTCCATAACCTCTTCCTCGGCTGAGTCCTCTTCAACTTCTGCGTCTTGCTCCACATCTATGGCACCCCCCCAGCTCCCCAGGTACTATGCTACATCCCGGGTAGGGCAGTGTCACACCGTCTTGGGGTTGACTTGCCTGAAAGCGGAGAGTCACACCGCACCAGCACTCCTGACCGCCCTGAACGCACAGGTGGATCAGTGGCTGACTCCGCACCAACTGGAGATTGGCAAGGTTGTTTCTGACAATGGAAGTAATTTGGTGGCAGCATTGAAATTGGGCAAGTTGACACATGTGCCGTGCATGGCACATGTGTGTAATCTGATTGTACAATGATTTGTCCATAAGTACCCAGGCTTACAGGACGTCCTGAAGCAGGCCAGGAAGGTGTGTGGCCATTTCAGGCGTTCCTACACGGCCATGGCACACTTGTCTGATATCCAGCGTCGAAACAACCTGCCAGTGAGGCGCTTGATTTGAGACAGCCCGACACGGTGGAATTAAACACTCCTAATGTTTGACCGCCTGCTCCACCAAGAAAAAGCTGTTAATGAGTATTTGTATGACCGGGGTGCTAGGCCAGCCTCTGGGGAGCTGGGGATATTTTTGCCAAATTACTGGACGCTCATGCGCAATGCCTGTAGGCTCATGCGTCCTTTTGAGGAGGTGACAAACCTTGTCAGTCGCACCGAAGGCACCATCAGCGACATCATACCATTTGTTTTCTTCCTGGAGCGTTCCCTGCGAAGAGTGCTGGATCAGCAGTAGATGAGCGTGAAGAGGAAGCGGGAGAGTTGTGGTGTCCATCACCCCCGCAAACAGCCGAATCAGCATTGCTTGCTGGACCTGCGGCAACGCAGGAAGAGGATTGTGAGGAAGAGGAGTCAGAGGAGGAATGTGGCTTTGGGGAGGATGAGGAGGAGGAATACCGAGCACAACAGTCATCCCAGGGTGCTCGTTGTTGTCACCTCTCTGGTACCCGTGGTGTTGTACGTGGCTGGGGGGAAGAAGATACCATCAGTGAGATCAGTGAGGAGGAGGAACGCGACATGATTAGCTCAGCATCCAACCTTGTTCAAATGGGTTCTTTCATGCTGTCGTGCCTGTTGAGGGACCCTCGTATAAAAAAGCTGAAGGAGAACGACCTGTACTGGGTGTCCACGCTCCTTGACCCCCGGTATAAGCATAAAGTGCCTGAAATGTTACCAAATTCCCGCAAGTCGGAAAGGATGGAGCATTTTCATAATAAATTAAAAACTATGCTTTACACAGCGTATAAGGGTGATGTCACAGCACCACGGGAATGTAACAGGGGAAGAGATTAAATTAATCCTCCTCCTCCCACGACCACGGCGGCAAGGACCGGGCGCTTTCCTGACGTCTTGTTGATGGAGGACATGCGTACCTTTTTAACTCCCATGCACCATCAGAGCCTTTCGGGATCAAGCCTTAGAGAAAGACTCAACCGACAGGTAGCAGACTACCTAGCTTTAACTGCGGATCTCAACACTCTCAGGAGCGATGGACCCCTTGACTACTGGGTGTGCAGGCTGGACTTGTGGCCTGAGCTATCCCAATTTGCAATGGAACTTCTGGCCTGCCCCGCTTCAAGTGTCCTGTCCGAAAGGACTTTTAGTGCAGCAGGAGGTTTTGTCACTGAGAAGAGAAGTCGCCTAGGTCAAAAAAGCCTTGACTATCTCACTTTTATAAAAATGAATGAGGGCTGGATCCTGAAGGGACTGACATTGGGCGATACATTTGAATAAAAAACTACTGATGATGATATGAGCTGGCTTGGGCTACAACTGGTACACAGGCTGGCCTTTTTTTTTTGGTTATAAAGACGGAGGACTTGCTTGACTTATCCACCAACAACTAGTGTTCAAGCCACAAGCTTTTAGGGCACTTTATAAATGTTTTACAAACATCGATTTTTCTGGCCGCTGCTACAGCAGTTGCTACAACAATACTCCAATTTTTCAGTCATTTGTACATTCCTAATTTTTCTGACCTCTGCTGCATCTCTGTGGGTACAAAACTCAAATAAAAAAAATAAGGCACATAACACTAGTGATTAAACTGTTACAAATTGTACAACTTTACACACCACTCATATCCGGTGGACCATTCAATTGAACGCAAAATGCAACAAATTTGAAAGAGTAGGACCGACCAAGCATCTTTATCCGTCTCTTGGTTGCTCTAAATTATCTCCGTGTTCCATCTATGCCATACCTGTACTCTATTGTGCAAAAGGGTGGCATATGTTGTGTTACATGCTGTTGTGCCTGTTGCGGGTCGTGCCCATGATATAAAAAGGCTGAAGGAGAATGACCTGTAGTAATGGGTGCCCCATCCAGTTTTTAGAAAAATGTTCCTGGTTCCTCTCAATTATCTTTGGGTTTCTAAAATGGATGCCATACCTGTACTCGCTTGTGCAAAAGGATGGCATATGTGGTGGTGTTTCCTGCAGTTGTTTCTGTTGAGGGTGCTGGACCCTCTTATAAAAAAGCTGAAGGAGAACAACCTGGAGTGGGAGTCCAAGCATGGTTTTTGGGGCTATTTCACTTTTACAAACAATTATCTGTGGGTTTCACAAATCAATGCCGTACCAGTACTCTATTGTTCCAAAGTATGCCATATGTTCTCTTTCCTGCTGGTATTTTGTTTGAGGGTCCTGGACACTCTTATAAAAAGGCCTAAGGTGAAAGAGGTGTACTGGGTGTCCACTCATTTTTATTTTCTATTTCTCATTTGACCAAAATTATCTCTGGTTTTGTAAAATCAATGCCGTACCTGTACTCTATTGTTCAAAAGGATGCCATACGTCCTCTTTCCTGCTGGTGTTTTTTTTTTGAGTGTCCAGGACCCTCTTATAAAAAAGGCCTAAGGAGAAAGAGGTGTACTGGTTGGCCACTCATTTTTATTTTTCTATTTAACAATTGACCAAAATGATCTCTGGGTTTGTAAAATCAATGCTGTACCTGTACTCTATTGTTCAAAAGGATGCCATACGTCCTCTTTCCTGCTGGTGTTTTTTTTGAGGGTCCAGGACCCTCTTATAAAAAGGCCTAAGGAGAAAGAGGTGTACTGAGTGTCCATCGAATCATTTTTTTTAATTCAAATTTCCATTTACAAAAAATTATCTATGGGTTTCTAAAATAAATGCCTTTCCTGTACTCTATTGTTCAAAAGTATGCCATATGTCCTCTTTCCTGCTGGTGTTTTTTTTGAGGGTCCAGGACCCTCTTATAAAAATGCCTAAGGAGAAAGAGGTGTACTGGCTGTCCATCGAATCTTTTTTTTTATTCAAATTTCCATTTAAAAAAAATTTCTATGGGTTTCTAAAATCAATGCCTTTCCTGTACTCTATTGTTCTAAAGTATGCCATATGTCCTCTTTCCTGCTGGTTTTTTGTTTGAGGGTCCTGGACCCTTTTATAAAAAGGCCTTATGGATAAAGAATTGTACTGGGTGTCCATCCAATCATTTTTTTTAGTTAAAATTCACGGTTGCAAAAAAATCAATGCCTTTCCTATAATCTTTTTTTCACAAAGGATGCCATATGTCCTCTTTCCTACTGCTGGTTTTGTTGAGTGTCCTGGAGCCTCTGCTAAAAAGGCCTAAGGATAAAGAAGTGTAATGGGTGTCTATTCAATGTTTTTTTAGATTTCCCGGTTGTAACAAATTTTTTCTGTCTTTCAAAAATCAATGCCTTTCCTGTAATCTATTTTTCAAAAGGATGCCATATGTCCTATTTCATGCTGTTCTTTCTGTTGAGGCTCTGGGACACTCTTATAAAAAGGACTAAGGATAAAGAAGTGTACTGGGTGTTCAATCAATGTTTTTTTTTCTATTTCCCGGGTCATATAACTGATCGCTGTGTTTCTAAAATCAATGCCTTTCCTGTAATCTAATTTTCAAAAGTATGCCATATGTCCTCTTTCCTGCTGGTGTTTTTTTTGAGGGTCCAGGACCCTCTTATAAAAAGGCCTAAGGAGAAAGAGGTATACTGGGTGTCCATCAAATAATTTTTTTTATTCAAATTTACATTTGCAAAAAATTATCTATGGGTTTCTAAAATCAATGCCTTTCCTGTACTCTTACTCTATTGTTCAAAAGTATGCCATATGTCCCCTTTCCTGCTGGTGTTTTGTTTGAGGGTCCTGGACCCTCTTATAAAAAGGCCTATGGAGAAAGAATTGTACTGGGTGTCCATCCAATCAATTTTTTTATTCAAATTCACGGTTGCAACAAATTATCCACGGGTTTCTAAAATCAATGCCTTTCCTATAATCTTTTTTTCACAAAGGATGCCATATGTCCTCTTTCCTACTGCTGGTTTTGTTGAGTGTCCTGGAGCCTCTGCTAAAAAGGCCGAAGGATAAAGAAGTGTACTGGGTGTCTATTCAATGTTTTTTTAGATTTCCCGTTTGTAACAATTTTTTTCTGTCTTTCTAAAATCAATGCCTTTCCTGTAATCTATTTTTCAAAAGGATGCCATATGTCCTCTTTCATGCTGTTCTTTCTGTTGAGGCTCCGGGACACTCTTCTAAAAAGGCCTAAGGATAAAGAAGTGTACTGGGTGTATAATCTATGTTTTTTTAGATTTCACGGTTGCAACTAATGATCTCTGTGTTTCTAAAATCAATGCCTTTCCTGAAATATAATTTTCTAAAGGATGCCATATGTCCTCTTTCATGCTGCTGGTTTTGTGGAGGGTCCTGTAGCCTCTGCTAAAAAGGCCTAAGGATAAATAAGTGTACTTGGTGTATAATCAAAGTTTTTTGCGATTTCACGGTTGCAACTAATGATCTCTGTGTTTCTAAAATCAATGCCTTTCCTGTAATCTAATTTTCTAAAGGATGCCATATGTCCTCTTTCATGCTGCTGGTTTTGTGGAGGGTCCTGGAGCCTCTGCGAAAAAGGCCTAAGGATAAATAAGTGTACTTGGTGTATAATCCAATTTTTTAGAGATTGCACGGTTGCAACTAATGATCTCTGTGTTTCTAAAATCAATGCCTTTCCAGAAATCTATTTTTCTAAAGGATGCCATATGTCCTCTTTACTGCTGCTGGTTTTGTTGAGGGTCCTGGAGCCTCTGCTACTAAGGCCTAAGGATAAATAAGTGTCCTGGTTGTCTTATCCATTTTTTTTTAGATTTCCCGGTTGCAACAAATTATCTCCGGGTTTCTAAAATCAATGCCTTTCCTGTAATCTATTAGTCACAAGGATGCCATATGTCCTCTTTCATGCTGTTGTTTCTGTTGAGGCTACGGGAGACTCTTCTAAAAAGGCCTAAGAATAAAGAAGTGTACTGGGTGTATAATCTATGTTTTTTTAGATTTCACGTTTGCAAAAAATTATCCACGGGTTTCTAAAATCAATACCTTTCCAGTAATCTATTATTCACAAGGATGCTATATGTACTTTTTGATGCTGTTGTTTCGGTTGAGGCTCCGGGAGCCTCTTATTAAAAAGGCCTAATGAAAAATAAGTGTACTGGGTGTCTAATCAATGTTTTTTTCGATTTACCGGTTGCAACTAATGATCTCTGTGTTTCTGAAATCAATGCCTTTCCTATAATCATTTTTTCAAAAGGATGCCATATGTCCTCTTTGCTGCTGCTGGTTTTGTCGACAGTCCTGGAGCCTCTGCTGCGCATAATAAAGAAATTTTTTTTATTTAACTTGACTTAATAACTGAAGCATGACTTCAGGAGTCTGGTGTGGTCGTAGGTAGTGGATGTTGTTAGCAGATTATTTTTAATGCAAATTGCAATTGCCACAGCGTGCATAAAATGTGCGTCACTAGTCCAAATTTTAATTTTTTTTTTTCATTCAGGATTAGTTTGGGGTATGGCGCAATTTTGGAAAGGCAAAAAACAGGTCTCGGTACCCGTTGATATAAGGGGTGACTACTAGTGCTTTTACCAGGCTCCTCTTGGATAGCCCCAGAAAGTGTGAGTATGAATCCCAAAAAGAAAATTAAATTAAGGTTGAAAAATTACTCCTAAGTAAATTGTAAGACCTGGAGCTCCTCAAACACACATCCTACCGCAACAGCTATAGGCTCCGCCCACCCAAATCTTACCTTTTTAATGCCAATTGATATTGCCACAGCTGGAACAACAGTAACTAACATGTGCATCACCACAGTCTCCGAAGCTATTGTTGGATGTATACAAAAACAACAATAAAGAATTCCTTTTGGGGCGCAAAGAGATGGCTACCGGAACACACCAGGAACTTCACAACAGTGGCTGTCTTGTGTTTCCGGTGATGTTGTAGACATCTGGGTAGTGTACAGGAAGGGCAAAAATCGTCTCCATCTCTGTGCACCACAGGACAGGACGTCCTTGTCATCCATAAGCACATGAAATTGCTGGCATTTTCGTTGCTTCAAGAAGTTCAGTTTTTGTGGTGATAGTACAGAATAAAATAAACTTTGGTTTCCTACCATACTCAAGACAATCTTGTAGTTCAAGCTTCGGACTTGCTGTGGGAAACAGTGGGCTGTCCATAGCAGGAAGATGATTTAGACAGAAGTAACGGGCTCTGATTGCAGGTGACACATGTTTATCGTCAATCATCAAAGGGGTTGCGTGCAGAATATGGCTGATGGCCCCTTATTCACATGTTTGTCCAGAGCAACAACATTTGCAAACAGCCAGAAGAGAGGTCAGTTCTCACCAGCCTTAAGTTGAGCTTCAATTACCAAATGCTGATATTCAAAAAATAGACAAACAGTGCCTTAAAAAACACATTTGCAATATGGATTCACCAGAGCAAGGTCATTGCAAGTATTTCCCACAATAACAAAATTAAAATGACACAACTCCGCAATCTTCCCCTTCACATTATTATTGTCACACTCCATTGTACTCCTATGCCCACCTCCCTGCTCTTGTTTTTGTTGAGGGTCCTGGAGCCTCTGCTAAAAAGACCTATGGATAAATAAGTGTACTGGGTGTCTAATCAATGTTTTTTTCTATTTCACGGGTCATATAAATGATCTGTGGGATTCTAAAAACAATGCCTTTCCTGTAATGTATTATTCAAAAGGATGACATATGTCCTCTTTCATGCTGTTGTTTCTGTTGAGGCTCCGGGACCCTCGTATTAAAAAGAACTAAGGATAAAGAAGTGTACTGGGTGTCCAATCATTTTTTTTTCTATTTCACTGGTCATATAAATGATCTCTGTGTTTCTAAAATCAATGCCTTTCCTGTAATCTAATTTACAAAAGTATGCCATATGTCCTCTTTCCTGCTGCTGGTTTTGTTGAGGGTCCTGGAGCCTATGCTTAAAAGGCCTAAGGATAAAGAAGTGTACTGGGTGTCTAATCTATGTTTCTTTAGATTTCATGGTTGCAAAAAATTATCCACGGGTTTCTAAAACCAATGCCTTTCCTGTAATCTATTATTCACAAGGATGCCATATCTAGTTTTTAATGCTGTTGTTTCTGTTGAGGCTCCGGGAGCCTCTTAATCTTATTAAAAAGGCCTAATGAAAAATAAGTGTACTGGGTGTATAATCAATGTTTTTTTCTATTTACTGTTTGCAACTAATGATCTCTGTGTTTCTGAAATCAATGCCTTTCCTATAATCATTTTTTCAAAAGGATGCCATATGTCCTCTTTCCTGCTGCTGGTTTTGTCGAGGGTCCTGGAGCCTCTGCTGAGCATAAAATTTTTTTTTTTATTTAACTTGACTTAATAACTGAAGCATGACTTCAGGAGTCAGGTGTGGTCGTAGGTAGTGGTTGTTGTTAGCAGATTATTTTTATTGCAAATTGCAATTGCCACAGCGTGCATAAAATGTGCGTCACTAGTCCAAATTTTAAGGTTTTTTTTTCATTCAGGATTAGTTTGTGGACCGGCGCAATATTGGAAATGCAAAAAACAGGTCTCCGTACCCGTTGATATAAGGGGTTACTACTACTGCTTTTACCAGGCTCCTCTTGGATAGCCCCAGAAAGTGTGACTATGAATCCCAAAAAGAAAATTAAATTAAGGTTGAAAACTAACTCCAAAGTAACTTGTAAGACCTGGAGCTCCTCAAACACACGTCCTACCGCAACAGCTATAGGCTCCGCCACCCATAAATCTTAACTTTTTCATGCCAATTGATATTGCCACAGCTGGAACAACAGTAAATAACATGTGCGTCACCACAGTCTCCGAAGCTGTTGTCGGATGTATACAAAAACACTGATAAAGTATTCCTTTAGGAGCGCAAAGAGATGGCTACCGGAACACTCCAGGAACTTCACAAGAGGCTGTATTGTGTTTCTGGTGATGTTTGAGACATCTGGGTAGTGTACAGGGAGGGCAAAAATCGTCTCCATCTCTGTGCACCACAGGACAGGACGTCCTTGTCATCCATAAGCACATGAAATTGCTGGCATTTTCGTTGCTTCAAGAAGTTCATTTTTTGTGGTGATAGATAGTACAGAATTAAATAAACTTTGGTTTCCTACCATACTCAAGACAATCTTGTATTTCAATATTCGTACTTGCTGTGGGAAACAGTGGCCTGTCCATACCAGGAAGATGATTTAGACAGAAGTAACGAGCTCTGCTTGCAGGTGACACATGTTTATCGTCAATCATCAAAGGGGTTGCGTGCAGAATATGGCTGATGAACCCTTATTCACATGTTTGTCCAGAGCCACAACATTTGCAAACAGCCAGAAGAAAGGTCGTTTCTCACCAGCCTTAAGTTGAGCTTCATTTACCAAATGCTGATATTCAAAAAAATAGACAAACAGTGCCTTAAATAACACATTTGCGATATGGATTCACCAGAGCAAGGTCATTGCAAGTACTAAGTTCCCACGATAACAAAATTAAAATGCCACAACTATGCAATCTTCACCTTCAGATTATTATTGTCACATTCCATTGTACTCCTATGCCCAGCTCCCTGCTCTTGTTTTTGTTGAGGGTCCTGGAGCCTCTGCTGAAAAGGCCTATGGATAATAAAGTGTACTGGGTGTCTGTTCAATGTTTTTTTTTTATTTCCCGGTTGCAAGTAATTATCTCAGTGTTTCTAAAATCAATGCCTTTCCTGTAATCTATAATTCAAAAGGATGACATATGTCCTCTTTCATGCTGTTGTTTCAGTTGCGGCTCCGGGACCCTCGTATTAACAAGGCCTGAGGATAAATAAGTGTAACCAGTGTCTAATGAATGTTTTTTTCTAATTTCACGGTTGCAAATAATGATCTGTGGGTTTCTAACATCAATGCCTTTACTGTAATCTTTTATTCAAAAGGATGACATATCTCCTCTTTCATGCTGTTGTTTCGGTTGAGGCTCCGGGACCCTCGTATTAAAAAAGGCCTGAGCATAAATAAGTGTCACGGCTGTGTAATCAATGTTTTTTTCTAATTTCACGGTTGCAAATAATGATCTGTGGGTTTCTAAAATCAATGCCTTTACTGTAATCTTTTATTCAAAAGGATGACATATCTCCTCTTTCATGCTGTTGTTTCGGTTGAGGCTCCGGGACCCTCGTATTAAAAAGGCCTGAGCATAAATAAGTGTCACGGCTGTGTAATCAATGTTTTTTTCTAATTTCACGGTTGCAAATAATGATCTGTGGGTTTCTAAAATCAATGCCTTTACTGTAATCTTTTATTCAAAAGGATGACATATCTCCTCTTTCATGCTGTTGTTTCGGTTGAGGCTCCGGGACCCTCGTATTAAAAAGGCCTGAGCATAAATAAGTGTCACGGCTGTGTAATCAATGTTTTTTTCTAATTTCACGGTTGCAAATAATGATCTGTGGGTTTCTAAAATCAATGCCTTTACTGTAATCTTTTATTCAAAAGGATGACATATCTCCTCTTTCATGCTGTTGTTTCAGTTGAGGCTCCGGGACCCTCGTATTAAAAAGGCCTGAGCATAAATAAGTGTCACGGCTGTCTAATGAATGTTTTTTTCTAATTTCACGGTTGCAAATAATGATCTGTGGGTTTCTAAAATCAATGCCTTTACTGTAATCTTTTATTCAAAAGGATGACATATCTCCTCTTTCATGCTGTTGTTTCGGTTGAGGCTCCGGGACTCTCGTATTAAAAAGGCCTGAGCATAAATAAGTGTCACGGCTGTGTAATCAATGTTTTTTTCTAATTTCACGGTTGCAAATAATGATCTGTGGGTTTCTAAAATCAATTCCTTTACTGTAATCTTTTATTTAAAAGGATGACATATCTCCTCTTTCATGCTGTTGTTTCGGTTGAGGCTCCGGGACCCTCGTATTAAAAAGGCCTGAGCATAAATAAGTGTCACGGCTGTGTAATCAATGTTTTTTTCTAATTTCACGGTTGCAAATAATGATCTGTGGGTTTCTAAAATCAATGCCTTTACTGTAATCTTTTATTCAAAAGGATGACATATCTCCTCTTTCATGCTGTTGTTTTTCGGTTGAGGCTCCGGGACCCTCGTATTAAAAAGGCCTGAGCATAAATAAGTGTCACGGCTGTGTAATCAATGTTTTTTTCTAATTTCACGGTTGCAAATAATGATCTGTGGGTTTCTAAAATCAATACCTTTACTGTAATCTTTTATTCAAAAGGATGACATATCTCCTCTTTCATGCTGTTGTTTCGGTTGAGGCTCCGGGACCCTCATATTAAAAAGGCCTGAGCATAAATAAGTGTCACGGCTGTGTAATCAATGTTTTTTTCTAATTTCACGGTTGCAAATAATGATCTGTGGGTTTCTAAAATCAATACCTTTACTGTAATCTTTTATTCAAAAGGATGACATATCTCCTCTTTCATGCTGTTGTTTCGGTTGAGGCTCCGGGACCCTCGTATTAAAAAGGCCTAAGGATAAATAATTGTGTAACGGGTATCTAATGAATTTTTTTTTTTATTTCACGGGTCATATAAATGATCTCTGGGATTATAAAATCAATGCCTTTCCTGTAATCTATTATTCAAAAGGATGACAGTACTACCAAAATACAGCCAATGAAGGGCCTTAGGAAGACTGAGCCAAGGTTGGATTGTAGTATTTGGTTAGGCTAATCATGATGGCCATGTAGACCACCAACACCGAGAGTCCTGGAAGTAGCAGGGATGATGAGATGAAAGAGCTAAGAATAGTAGAACTTGAAACAACAGAGTTAGCCATGGGTGTTAATGCAAAACCGCTTGGCTTTTTTTTGGCTTTGGGTGCGGCTATTCATGCAGGCCATATAGAGCTGACAACATTCGGTGTCGTATCAGCTATTAAACTAATAAGAACAGTACTACCAAAATACAGCCAATGAAGGGCCTTAGGAAGACTGGGCCAAGGTTGGATTGTAGTATTTGGTTAGGCTAATCATGATGGCCATGTAGACCACCACCACCGAGAGTCCTGGAAGTAACAGGGATGATGAGATGAAAGAGCTAAGAATAGTAGAACTTGAAACAACAGAGTTAGCCATGGGTGTTAGTGCAAAACCGCTTGGCTTTTTTTTGGCTTTGGGTGCGGCTATTCATGCAGGCCATATAGAGCTGACAACATTCGGTGTCGTATCAGCTATTAAACTAATAAGAACAGTACTACCAAAATACAGCCAATGAAGGGCCTTAGGAAGACTGGGCCAAGGTTGGATTGTAGTATTTGGTTAGGCTAATCATGATGGCCATGTAGACCACCACCACCGAGAGTCCTGGAAGTAACAGGGATGATGAGATGAAAGAGCTAAGAATAGTAGAACTTGAAACAACAGAGTTAGCCATGGGTGTTAGTGCAAAACCGCTTGGCTTTTTTTTGGCTTTGGGTGCGGCTATTCATGCAGGCCATATAGAGCTGACAACATTTGGTGTCGTATCAGCTATTAAACTAATAAGAACAGTACTACCAAAATACAGCCAATGAAGGGCCTTAGGAAGACTGGGCCAAGGTTGGATTGTAGTATTTGGTTAGGCTAATCATGATGGCCATGTAGACCACCACCACCGAGAGTCCTGGAAGTAACAGGGATGATGAGATGAAAGAGCTAAGAATAGTAGAACTTGAAACAACAGAGTTTGCCATGGGTGTTAATGCAAAACCGCTTGGCTTTTTTTTGGCTTTGGGTGCGGCTATTCATGCAGGCCATATAGAGCTGACAACATTTGGTGTCGTATCAGCTATTAAACTAATAAGAACAGTACTACCAAAATACAGCCAATGAAGGGCCTTAGGAAGACTGGGCCAAGGTTGGATTGTAGTATTTGGTTAGGCTAATCATGATGGCCATGTAGACCACCACCACCGAGAGTCCTGGAAGTAACAGGGATGATGAGATGAAAGAGCTAAGAATAGTAGAACTTGAAACAACAGAGTTAGCCATGGGTGTTAGTGCAAAACCGCTTGGCTTTTTTTTGGCTTTGGGTGCGGCTATTCATGCAGTCCATATAGAGCTGAAAACATTCAGTGTCGTATCAGCTATAAAACTAATAAGAACAGTACTACCAAAATACAGCCAATGAAGGGCCTTAGGAAGACTGAGCCAAGGTTGGATTGTAGTATTTGGTTAGGCTAATCATGATGGCCATGTAGACCACCACCACCGAGAGTCCTGGAAGTAACAGGGATGATGAGATGAAAGAGCTAAGAATATTAGAACTTGAAACAACAGAGTTAGCCATGGGTGTTAGTGCAAAACCGCTTGGCTTTTTTTTGGCTTTGGGTGCGGCTATTCATGCAGGCCATATAGAGCAGACAACATTCGGTGTCGTATCAGCTATTAAACTAATAAGAACAGTACTACCAAAATACAGCCAATGAAGGGCCTTAGGAAGACTGAGCCAAGGTTGGATTGTAGTATTTGGTTAGGCTAATCATGATGGCCATATAGACCACCACCACCGAGAGTCCTGGAAGTAACAGGGATAATGAGATGAAAGTGCTAAGAATAGTACTACTTGAAACAACAGAGTTAGCCATGGGTGTTAATCCAAGACCGCTTGGATTTATTTTTGTATTGGGTGCAGCTAATCATGCAGGCCATATAGAGCTGACAACATTCGGTGTTGTATCAGCTATAAAAATAATAAGAACTGTACTATCAAAATACAGACAATGAAGGACCTATGAAGACTGAGCAAAGGTTGGATTGTAGTATTTTGTTCGGCTAATCATGATGGCCATGTAGACCGCCGGTAACAGGGATGAAAGTGCTAAGAATAGTACTAATTGAAACAACAGAGTTAGACCACTCAGCTTTTTTTTTGGGTTTGGGTGCATCTAATCATGAAGGCCAGATAGACCTGCCACCATTTGGTGTTGTAACAGGTATGAAAATGCAAAGAACAGTACTACTTAACACAACCTACTTACCATGGGTCCCAGAGCATATGTTTGGTTGTTATATTTTGTAAGGGTAATCATGCAGGCCATATAGACCTCCACCGATAGGGTGAGTATGAGTAACAGCTATTAAAATGCGAAGGACATTACTAATTAACACAACATAGTTACCATGGGTCGCAGACCAAGAGCAGATGTCTTATTATTATATTTTGTATGGGTAATCATCCAGGCCGTATAGACCTCACCAAATAGGGGGAGTTACAGAGATTAAAGTGCTAAGAATGGTAGTACTTAAAACACAACCTCGTTAAAATAGGTAGCAGACCACATGTCTTATTATTATAATTTTTCAGGGTAATCTGGCAGGCCATATAGAACTCCCCCAATAGGGGGGGGGGACAGGGATTAAAGTGCTAAGAAAAGTACTAATTGACACAAGCTAGTTGGGTCCAAGAACGCATGTTTGATTATTAGAATTTATTAGGGTAATTATATATCTAACAAATCTATCTATTTCTCTTCTATCGATTCTATCTAACTATCAATCTATGTATATCTATCTATCCTATCTATCTATCACTATCAATCTATCTTCTGTCCGGGATGTTTTGAGACAGCCACTTTGGGAATGTTAGTTGATTTAGACCCATTATGGCTTAAAAGCAGACTCTGCATCAACTATGTAATTTTCCATGGGAGTTTTGCCAGGGATCCCCCTCCAGCATGCAACAGTCCAGGTGTTAGTACCCTTGAAACAACTTTTCCATCACTATTGTGGCCAGAAAGAGTCCTTGTAGGTTTTAAAGTTCGCCTGCCTATTGAATTCAATGGCGGTTCGCGCGTTCGCGAACAATACTGGAAGTTCGAGTCCACGGTTCGCGAACCGAAAATTTTAGGTTTGCGACATCACTAATACCCAGTATACTGGGTTGCACAGTATATTGACTGATGCTCCAAAACAGTATTCAGATCAGAAAAAACAAACAAATGATAAAAAAAAAAAAACAGCGTACAAAACCTCACAGGCCTGATAAATTTAGCAGCAACATTTTGCACAGCAAGTTTTTTTAAATAATTTTGTCCATGGTGTTCATTATATAGGTAAATACTAAATAAAGTTGCATTGAAATCTGGCAGAAAACATCATTAAATGCTTATTTATTAATATAGAAAGATCATTACATTATAAATTATTATCATAACTGACACAGGATTCTATACACATATTTACAAAAGATCAAAATCATTTGTAAACTGTTCTGCATTCAGTAGATGACAATGGCATTACCATAATCACAACCCTGCAAAGCTAGTTTGATGCATTTTCCCTTTGCCCATTCAAAATGACCTACCTGAAAACTCCATTACTGAATGGCCAGAATCAAGCCAGACATTTTATGCAATATTGGCACATTCAGTTAGTCATTTGTGAAGAGGAAGATGCTATAGAGAGATATTCAGAGATAAACACAGCTATTTCTCTTAGATGATAGATCTAGAAAAAAAAACATTTTTAAAAGAGCAAACAATACATATTATAAATTAATATTATAATAAAATAAAATCTACAAATAAAATGTCAGCATGGATTCATTGTAACCAAATAGAATTCTTCCCCCAACAGTGAAGTATTGGTCATTACTAAATATAAATTTATAGGACCTCTGCTGTTGAACTTATGTTACTGATATGTCATGTCATTTCCTCAGTTACTAAAAATAAATTGTTTGCCAAAAACAAAGGCAAGTGCGTTAAATAAATATTATTATTATTATTATTGGCTATTTGTAGAGCGCCAACAGATTCCGCAGCGCTATAAACAAAGGGGGAGTACAACAAAACAATTATAGGGATCAAATGAGGGCCCTGCCAAGAGTTGCACTGTTGTAGGCAGCTCTTAAGAAGGTGATCTACAAACAGCTGGACTCTTAGGCTTACATGCTAAGGGGGTTCAGGGGATAGCAATGGAGGAGAGGAACTGGTATTAGGAAAGGTTAGTGTAGGTTGTATGCATCCCTGAACAGTAGAGTCTTTATGGAGCACTTGAAGCTTTTAAAACTAGAACAGAGTCTTGTGGAGCGAGGCAGAGAGTTCCACAAGATGGGAGCCAGTCTGGAGAAGTCCTGTAAACGGGAGTGTGATGAGGTGACAAGAGAGGAGGAGAGTAGGAGGTCATGAGCAGAGCGAAGGGGACGGGAGGGAGAGTATCTGGAGACAAGGTCTGAGATGTAGGGGGGAGCAGTGCAGTTGAGGGCTTTGTATGTCAGAGTGTGAATTGTGTGTTTGATCCTAGAGGCAAGAGGAAGCCAGTGAAGGGATTGGCAGAGAGGTGCAGCAGATGAAGAGTGACGTGTAAGGAAGGTGAGTCTGGCAGAGGCATTCATTATGAATTGTAAAGGAGCTAGGCGGCAGGTGGGGAGACCAGAGAGGACAGAGTTGCAGTAATCAAGGCAGGAAAGAATGAGAGAGTGGATTAAAATCTTAGTTGTGTCTTGTGTAAGGAAGTGTCTAATTTTAGAGATGTTTTTAAGGTGGAAGCGGCAGGCTTTAGCCAAGGACTGAATGTGAAGAGTGAAGGAAAGATCTGAGTCAAATGTGACCCCGAGACATCGGGCATGCAGGGTAGGGGTAATGATGGAGTTGTCGACAGTTATAGAGATATTGGGGTTGGAGATTTTGGAAGAAGGGGGGAAAATGAGGAGCTCAGTTTTGGAGAGATTTAGCTTGAGGTAATCAGAGGACATCCAGGAAGAGATGTGAGAAAGACAGTTAGTGACACGGGTTAGCAAGGAAGGAGATAGGTCTGGTGCAGAGAAGTAGATTTGGGTGTCATCGGCATACAAATGATATTGGAAACTGTAGGACTTAATTAGGGAACCTAGTGATGACGTATAGATTGAGAAGAGAAGGGGACCGAGGACAGAGCCTTGCGGTACTCCGACAGAAAGTGGTGACGGGGCAGAGGAGACCCCAGAGAAGGCTACACTGAAGGTACAGTTTGATAGGTAGGAAGAGAACCACAAAAGGGCTGTGTCACAGATGCCGAAGGATTGGAGGGTTTGGAGCAAGAGAGGGTGGTCGACAGTGTCAAAGGCTGCGGACAGATCAAGGAGCATAAGCAGAGAGAAGTGGCCTTTTGATTTAGCTGTAAGTAGGTCGTTGGTGACCTTAACAATAGCTATGTATAGCAATATAAACTAATAATTAAATTATAATAACTCTGAGTGTGAACGGACATGATACAATGTAGCGTATCATGTCTGCTACACATCGATAAATGCAGACAGTATACACTGTCAGCATTTATCATTGCACAAGCAGTTCACTAGAACTGCTGGTGCTATACCGCCCCTGCAGATTGACCGCTAGCTTGGGGTGTCAATCAACCTGATCGTATTTGATCCGGTTGATTTCTGTCCACCACTTCAGAGCAGGCGGACAGGTTATGGAGCAGCGGTAGACCGCTGATTCATAACTTCTGTTTCCGGCGAGCCTGAAGGAGCTTGATAATTCGGCCCCTATTAGTGAACATTGTACTCAAAATGTTTCTTTGAAAAAATTTCAAAATGTAATAAAGTGCTATTATTAGAATAGATGTTCCAGTACTGGACAAACCAACTTCTTCTTTAGAAGCTACTCTATCAGCCAGAAAGCAACAGATACTTAGGTGCCTGTTGTCAGGGCCGGTATTACTATAGAGGCAGACTAGGCAATCATCTAAGGGCGCCACTGCAGATGGGGTTCAAATTTAGTGCATGACAATTTTTTTGAATGTATATATTTATATTTTTCTGGCTAACTTTGGCTTCATAGTAGGGGCCATATGTGGTTGTATTATGGCTAGAGTGGGAGGGAGCTTCCCATAAACATAAGAAGGCAGAGAGTGCAAGAAAGCTATAAGCATCTGGCTGAAATATGTTACTGCACAACCCCTGCACTCTGTGCAAAATTTTAGCAGCCATTATAAAAGATGATGGAGCCAGTGACAGCAGTGTGACTCACTTCTACCCACAACCTAATGGGTATTACTGGTGTTGATGGGGACTTGTAGGAGGGCTGACAATTCTCCAACTTTTATGGGTCGATTTATCAAATGCTTTTGCCAGCCTTTGACCCCCTACGACTGCAGGTTCTCACAAGAGAACCTGCAGTCCGTATTTATGAAGCCAGAGTGATCAGACCGCTGCTTCCCTAACCTCTTTGCCACCTATTTGCTGTGCGCGGCCAGGGGGCGGTGTTGAACAAGAGCACAAAATTGAGTTCTTGTGCAATGGTGAATTAGGGCAGCGAAATTCAGCCCACCAGAGGCGAGCTGCGGCAGACAGGGGGCACGTATATTCGCCTCTGTCTGCCATAGCTTGATAAATCAACCCCTTAATATACTGCACTATCCAAAGAGTATGGCATTGCAAAATGGAGTGATAGCCTTCTTTCTTCAAGGTGGCGCCACACACTCCTCCAGCATCTTTTCAGTTGGCCTGCATCTCACGAATGTTCTTCTTTGGGAATTGAAC
The DNA here is from genome assembly GCF_027579735.1 of Bombina bombina. Lineage (NCBI taxonomy): Eukaryota > Metazoa > Chordata > Amphibia > Anura > Bombinatoridae > Bombina > Bombina bombina. The sequence goes on along the minus strand of NC_069502.1, from coordinate 468,914,706 downwards.
GTTTCAAATTTAGATTTGTCTGTCCATAACACTTTTTCCAATCTTCCTCTTTCCAGTATCTGTGTTCTTTTGCCCATGTTAATCTTTTTATTGGCCAGTCTGAGATATGACTTTCTTCACAACTCTGCCTAGAAGGCAATATTCCGAAGTACAATTTAATGAAGCTCAAGTTGAGGACCTGTGACACATCTGTTTCTCAAACTAGACACTCTAATCTATTTGTCCTCTTGCTCAGTTCTGCACCGGGGCCTCCCACTCCTCTTTCTGTTCTGGTTATAGTCAGTTAATGCTTTTCTGTGAAGGGAGGAGTACACAGCATTGTATGAGATCTTTAGTTTATGTTCAATTTCTCACATTGAATAGCCTTCATTTCTCAAAATAAGAATAGACTGATGAGTTTCAGAAGAAAGTTCTTTGTTTCTAGCCATCTTGAGTCTGTATATGGAACCCACAATTGCTGATGCTTCAGAACTAAACTAGTCTGATAAAAAAAACAGTTCTATTGCTTCTTTATCCAGTTTCCATCTACAATAGTCATTTACAACATTACCAATGTCTACCAATGTATAAAAGCAAGGAAATGTCTAAGTGACCCCAAGCTTTTGAACACCAGTGTATGTCATTATTTAAAAAAGCCAGGAGATTTATTTGCATAAATTATACAAAGTTTAAGTTCACATTCACATATTTGAAAGAAAAATAATTCCAAACTGAAATTTTCCCCAATTATTTGGGATATTTTTTTGAATACTCAAATTGATGACATCACTAATGTGATCACATCAACAATGACATCATATATGTTCTTAGTTCTGACATCACACATGATATTTGCAACATCAATAATATCAAACATTATTTAAATGTAAAAAAAACACAGAGTAAAATTATATTATTGTTGTCACATTTGAACAACGCACTTGTGCAATCCTGGTATTTGACCTACTCATTAACTAGTGAAAGAAGATAAACCCAAATATAAGGTGAACTACAGTATATATGGCAGTAGATGCAGCAAGCAATGGAAGACACATTAGTTTAAGACTGGAGACAAGCAAAAAAAAAAAAAAAGGTGTAGGGATACATATGAAGCTACAGTCTTATAATAAAAGCTTACCCAGTAAAGGACAAACAGGGTAACCAGAAAAATTGACTTTCAAGGCTGAAAAAAGCAATATTGTTAAATAAGTTCAATCTTGGTGAATGGTAAACAGTGTAAGTAGAACAAAAGGTAATACAAGGCTGAGTATAGTCCAACAAGCTAAGCAGGGTAATACTGTACACAGAGATCAGACATCAAGTGATTACTGTAGCAGTTTCTACATTTGTTGAGTAAAACAAGTCATATGCAGGGATTCAGGTAGAACATAACGGTAAAGAAGTTACTGATAATCAGAGCACAGACAGGCTAACTCAATACGTGGGCTGAGAGTATTGTGCAAGATCAAGTTTTAAAGACCACGACAAGCAAATGTGGTCAGTTATGAAATCATTGCACCTGGCCAACAGACTCAGGTATTGTGCTAATAGTCAAAGACATATACAATTGATTTATTTAATTGTTTTACTACTGTGATATCATAAATCTTAAAATGAATATATCAAATTCACATTAAGCCAACATAAGGTGATTTTTAAATAATTCTGTTTATTAATGTGAACTATATCAATGTTCTTTAATTTCATTTTTTTTTTATTTTTAATATTAAACTTTTTTCTATATCTAAAATTAGTAAGAAATTATATCTTAGTTTTATTGGTATTTTTGCTCAGATAAGATCTGTCTATCAAACTGATATGTACCATGTCATGTATGTATATACTTTTCGAATAGTACCAACCAGTAATAAGGTGTTAAAAACATTCTATACATACATTCTTATAGAAGTAAATACTTGTGGTCATCATAATCAGCTTTTAAGTTTCCAATACTAAATATGGCTTGGAAATATAGTAGATGTTATTTTCTTTTAAAACAAAAAAATCAGACATGTTTTCTATTATACATATCACTTAACCTAGCTATTCACCCTTTTCTTGCTTGCTGTAAAATATAATTCATCGTTGGATCTCAGCCCTTTTTTAGCTATGGTTCACTTCATCATCACCAATGTATCATTGATTACCATCCTGGTACTATCCTGCTAACACAACTGTTTGGAGGCCACTGCAATAATTCACTGCTTTTCCATGTGCTACTTCATCATATTCTCCTTTTGTCTACCTAGTAACCTTTATTCATCTTAAATATGCAACATGTAACCCATTCAGGAATAGATTACGAGTGGAGCACGAAGTGTAAATCGCGGCTCTTTGTGTGCATCGGAAGTAGATTGCATATTATGAGTTGAAAGAAAATGAGTTCACTTGAGCACAGTTGAATTTAACGCGACCTGGGTTAGCATGAACTCAGAGCTCTGGTTAATTGTTACACAAAACAAAAAAAGTGGCACAAAAAACATAAAAGATACATTTAACAGTACAGTTACAGTTTTTTTTTTTTTTTTTTTAAATTGCATTAAAAAGTTTTAAGTGCTAAAAGGGACATTATACACTAGATTCTTTGCATAAATGTTTTGTAGATGATCCATCTATATAGCCCATCTGGGTGTGTTTTTGTAAAAATGTAAAGGTTTTGCTTATTTTTAAATAACATTGTGCTGATTTTCAAGCTCCTAACCAAGCCCCAAAGTTTTAGAGGTATACTGATGTATACTGGACAAACTTCATGCTGCTTCTGTTTGCATAATGGGTCTTTTCATATGTATGGGACTATTCAACAGGCCACCCTTTGGCTGGCTGGCTTGCCCCATGGAACCACCGGCTGGCCGCATCAGCTCGGATGCCAGGGCCCCTTCATCCCAGGTCACTCCAGCGGTCCTTTGTCCCAGAGCTCCGCTCTCTGGGGAATTACTACCTCTTGGGAAGGACCAGAGGGGGGATGATTTACAGGGGACAGCTCTCTCAGGAACCGGGGGTTTTGGACCCCCCCATCAATATCCCCTCTTACAATGGCTTGCCCGGTGTACGTTGGATAAGCCATAACTCTGACCCCCAGCCATGGACCAAGGCGCTTTTTGGACCGAAGTAGCTGGAGACCAGGGGCTTTCCAACGACACCCAGGAAGGGCTGCCGCTACCCCAGGATCACTCCGAATACCCCATCCTTGTACCGCTGGACACTGGGAAACAATGGACACAATGGAGGTGCCAGCCTGTCTGGCGGGGCAGGAATGGCGGGAGATGTGAGGGTCAGATAAGGCTTGTTATCAAGATCAGTTTTTGTATAAATGTTGTGTGTTTTTAACAATAAAGTTTACTTTGTGTTTTCACCTAAATGCTAGTCTATCTAGTTATTTGGGTGGGCTCTGCTAGAATCACTTCCTCCGCTACATAGCGGCAGGTTCCAAGGATCGGGAGGATCCATTGGCGGAGCTACCCAGTCGGGGTAGCCGGAATCCATCACATATGTGTCTATACCTGTATACCTCTTCCCCTAGATATATAGGTATAGATATGTATTTTACATGAACAGCATCAGATATATACAAATATATATATATTTAATAATAAAAAGTACATTATTTCTATGTGAAGAACATAGGAATGTAAAATATGCCTATTGTGCGGTCCCACATGAAAACTTAGTAATCTTAAGGAACGTTATTGAAATATGACATATAAAATATTAAAACAAATAAGTAAAAATTATTAAACATACTGTAAAATATTCTGAATAATCCATAAAATATATCTATATATTTGTCTATCGTTTATCGAGATAACACTGACGTCACGTCCGGTTCTCTAGAATCCACTTACGGTGACGGTTAATCTTAGATCTTTAGATGCAGGCAGACTATTTCTGAGCGATAGAACCTTGATCATCAACCTTTTTTATCCAGATAAATTGACACATATTCTATTTAAGAATCTACCACTTTTTTCATACATTATTGTTGATTGAAATCACATGTGATATTATTTATGTTTTTAATACTGCCACGGTCAAAATTGTGAAGCCTTCTACTTTCTACAAGTTAAAGGCTAGTAATATATGACCTAGAGTAATTTTCTTGTATTTTTGTCTTCGCGTTTATTGGATTTTTTTTTAAATATATCTACTTTTGCAGTCCAAGTGAACTGTTGGGAATGTTTAATTCCTCCCAATAACTATATCTAGGTTTTTAAGATAGAACAAACAACCTGTGTTGTTATATTTGGAATTTTTATATTAATTTTATCACACATGCTGGTGGTTTCAAGTGTACACCCAGGAAGTAGCAGCTCAGAGGGTCTGTTTATGAGCTTGAATACTGAATTAAATAAATTTAAATACAGGATAGAGACACACACCTCTAAAAACTGGTGGGAGCTTCATCATAAGAGACAGCACTTGATACATAATCATATTCTTCATATTTGAGAGTATGTTTAACATTTTTTAATAATTTTTATTAATTAGTTTTAATATTTCATATGTAATATTTCAGTAATGCGCCTTAAGATAATTTAAGTTTTCATGTGCGCTAACCCCACCATATTTAAATCTAAATCGCGAAACACAATGTGCAAAACGCATATTTTACATTCTTATGTTCTTCACATGTACTTTTTATTATTAAATGTATATTTCTATATACAGTATATCTGATACTGTTCATGTAAAATACTTATCTATACCTATAGATTTATTGGAATAGATATATAGGTATATACAGATAAATAGGACATATTCTGCTATGTGAACAACATTTGAATGTGAAATATTAATAGTTCATGCCGGGTTTAGCACTCTTGAATATAAACGGTTGGGTTAGCGCGTGAGTATAGGTTTTAAGGTTTTTTTAAAAATGTTCTTGCTCCATTGACATCTATGGTAGAAGAAGTTAACGCGTTTTTTATGTGTGACGGGTTTACACTTGCGTGAAAACATTTCACTTTCAACTTGTAATACGAGCACAACCCAACCCAACTCCTGCAAAAAGCCCCTGTCTAGCTGGGTTAATGCTCACGCGGGTGCGCTAATTTGCGCTCCACTCATAATCTAGCTCTCAGTGTGAAAGGTTTGAGGAATATTTCCATTGCTGGATGTCAGATTTTTAGAACTTTGCTTTGCATCCATTTGGAATTCCTTCCTGACTGTAGTTTTAAATTTACAGAAGAAAATTTTATAGGTTTTTTTTTTCTGCAATAATTCAGCTTTCCACTTGGTCCCCTTTAACCCTTTGGCTGCTAAGCCATTTCCCACCTGGGTGCTAATATTTTATTTAAATTTTTTTATTTTTGAATTTTTTTTAAACTTTTTAATTTTTTTTTACAGACCCCCAAGACTTACACTGTTGGAAAGGTTATGCGATTACCTTTCCAACAGTGGGTCTTGGGGGTCTGTAGCTGCTTAGATGCCTGAGATACAGGCTTCTAAGCAGCATGCCCCCTCCTCCTATACTTAACATTGTTAAGTATAAATATAATTGCGCGGTGACGTCATCACGTAATTGCGCGGTGACGTCATCACGTAATTGCGCGTGACGTCACCGCGCATCACGTGAAGCCCCGGCGATGCCTGTCACTCTACAGGCACAATCTTCGGGGTAGAAGCGGTTAGGAGCCCCCAGATCTCCCTCAAGGTGGGAGGGTGCTCATGACGGCTCTGAGCTGTCATTAGCACCAGAGTGAGAAACTCTGTGATGGCTCAGAGCAGTCATTAGCACTCAAAGGGTTAAGTTGTATTTTTGTTTGTCTTTAGAATAAGATATAATGGGGGGATATTTATCAAAGGTCTGGCGGAACTGATCCGACAGTGAGGATCAGGTCCGCCAGACCTCGCTGAATGTGGAGAGCAATACGCTCTCCGTATTCAGCATTGTGAGCTGCTGGCCGCCAGCAAGGGGGTCGTACTTGATCGGGTTGAATTGCAGCAATGTCTGTCCGCCTGCTTTAATACTCTATGGCAGCAGTGCTTTGCAACATTATTTGTAGCTTTGTTGTATAATGTTACAGAACACTGCTGCCATAGAGTACTAAAGACACGTGCACACTCCTGAGCTCTTATGAGCCTACTTAATTTTACTGTTCAATAAAAGATACCAAGAGAACAAAACAAATTTGATAACAGAAGTAAAGTGAAAAGTTGTTTAAAATTGTATGCTGTATCAACATCATGAAAGTTTAATATTGATTTTACTGTCTCTATAACATTGCCATTACCTGGTCTACTAGTTTAAACAGCTCCATAGTCCTGATTTAATCCCATTAAATATGTTTAATAAACGTAAGCTACAGTAAACACTTTGAAGTTGCATTATAACAATTTTCATTTTGAGTACTAAAAAAAAACTTTGCTCTATACTAACATTATTTATTTTTCATTGCAAGACAGGCTTCACAAACCACATAGAGTATATGTCCTTAATTGGCTTCAGCAGTAATTGTCAGACAAGAATTGCAAAACAAATTGGAGTGTGCTAACATAATGACCATGGCTAGCTGACTCTATTCCATGGATAGGCAAAGTGTCCGTACACGGACACTGGTGTCCGTGACTAGCCCTTGCAGTGTCCAAAACCTTAGTATATCTTTTCTTTCTGATTTAATAATAGGAAAAAATATGTAGTGTGAATAAAGTTAGTGGCTTATCAAGAGGCTGCTAGTGATATTGGATGATAAGCTATTGAATAAGAGTAAAATACTAGATGTGTATCTGCACCTGTATAATAACACCCAGCTCTATACAAAGACACAGTAGTGACACTGGCACATGCGTATAGCCAGACAAGGGCTGGTTATAGGGTCAGTGGTATCTGCATCAGTATAATAACACCCAGCACTATATAATGATACAGTAGTGACATTGGCACATGCGTTTAGCCAGATGAGGGCTGGTTATAAGATCAGTGGTATCTGCATCAGTATAATAACACCCAGCGCTGTATAAAGACACAGTAGTGACATTGGCACATGCGTTTAGCCAGATGAGGGCTGGTTATAAGATCAGTGGTATCTGCATCAGTATAATAACACCCAGCACTATATAATGACACAGTAGTGACACTGGCACATGGGTATAGCCAGATGAGGGCTGGTTATAGGGCCAGTGGTATCTGCATCAGTATAATAACACCCAGCACTATATAATGACACAGTAGTGACACTGGCACATGGGTATAGCCAGGGGAGGGCTGGTTATAGGGCCAGTGGTATCTGCATCTGTATAATAACACCCAGCACTATATAATGACACAGTAGTGACACTGGCACATGGGTATAGCCAGATGAGGGCTGGTTATAGGGCCAGTGGTATCTGCATCAGTATAATAACACCCATCACTATATAATGACACAGTAGTGACACTGGCACATGGGTATAGCCAGGGGAGGGCTGGTTATAGGATCAGTGGTATCTGCATCAGTATAATAACACCCAGCACTATATAATGACACAGTAGTGACACTCACACATGGGTATAGCCAGAGGAGTGCTGGTTATAGGATCAGTGGTATCAGCATCAGTATAATAACACCAAGCACTATAAAAAAAATGTTTTTAATTGCAAATGTACCTTGGTGTCCTTCACTAAGGTCTGTACTTTGGAAAATGTCCGCCACAGCCTTTGTCTGTGCCTATCCCTGGTCTATTCCCTGATTGGTTTCTCAATATAAGGCAAGAGGAGGGGTAAATTTGGCTTTTAAAAAAACTATTGAAGCAAACAAGGTGATACTGTATTCCAAACCTTTTCAAATAAACCTAGTTCATTTACTGCAAGGCTGCAATAATCTTGTAATTACATGGTGTCCTATTAAAAAATATTCAATTCCAAAAACAGGTCTTAATATATAAAAATATCGATCCAGAAATAGACTTTAAAAATAAACTTTTTTTTTTTTTACAGGAAACATTTTATATTTATTTTCAATGCATTCTTGGCATATTGTTAAAGGGGCTATAAACACTTTGAGATAATGGTGTTGGAAGTTAAATAACTAAATTTAAAAAAGGAGCGTTAATTAAGGGCCTAAGGGGAACTGTGCCTAAAGGTATCAAGGACAGTGGATATTAAAGGATTATAGCCAAGTTTATTGCACTGGATTTAAAGTTTTAATACCTTACTGAGTCTTATACTCTTTTAATTATTCTTGGTGTGTATTGATGTGCATGATGGGGTAGGAGGTGATGTGGCAAACCAGACGTGGACTCCTTGTGCTATGTGCTTAGAGGGATGTGGCTGCACCTCACGGACGAGGCCCATAGGAGGCCGAAACGATCATGTGAGACGGGGGAGGGCCTGTGAGTCTGTGAATAAGGTTTAGAGAATGCTTGAGAGTGTGTATTTTTTCTTTCAAAAATTGATCATTCATAATTCAGATTGAAATTAAAAAAAAAACTAATTCAAATGATTTATCAAATCTGCTTCATTCTTTCGGTATCCTTTGTTAAAAAAGTTGGAAGGTAAAACTATATGGCAGCAGTTTGTAATAACGCTTTTAATAATGTGGTACATTTGCGAAAAGCTCTAGATAGCAGCAGAGTTTTCACAAACTTCTGCCATTCGGTAATGAAGATGCATAGATGCTGTATACCAAGGTATGCTCTTCAACAAAGAATAGCATGTGAATGAAGTTGATAATATAAGTAAATTGGAAACTGTAAGGGTATTAAAGTAACCCTAACAGGCCATGTTTTTATTATAGCTGAACTAAAGCACAAGTGAAATAATCAGCTGATGGGCAAGAGCAGGTTAGTTAAAAAGGTTACTGATGAGCTGATTTTTTCACATGTGCTCTAGTTCATATAATGAAATGTTGGGGTATTTGAGGACCGTGATTGAGAAACGCTGCTCTATGTGAATAATGAAAGAAAAAATGTGAGTTTCCTGTCCCTTGTATAGTTTAAAGTGATGACAATCTTTCCCTTTTGTATAAACGAATGAGAAATGTTAGTGATATTTTAGATGAAGTTTAATTAATCAGTTGTAATGAAGAGCATGGGGTATTTGAATTTCATGGCTACATTAAAAAGTAAGTTATAACGCATCTACATTACAGCTGATGAATTAAACTCCATCTAAAATATCCCTAAAATATCTGTTCCTATCATAAAAACATAACAGGCTATTTGTCCAGTACTTTTTTAAAGGGTATTAAGACTTTATACTGCGTTGTATGCTCCCAAAGCTAGATATTGCCATGAGGGTTCAGCAAAGCACTATTGGTCAAGCATACTTTAATGCTTTAACATTAGATAAATAGTATGGAACTGAGAACTAGGCCCATACTGATAGCAGTTAAAAGGATATTTTAAAATCCTTAATGAGCGAATTAGAAGAGGGTCTGGTGACAGTTGATGCTAAGATTGTGATTATTTTAAATATTTTTATATGTCTGGGTTTCAGCATTCAGAAAGGGCCCTCTATGATTTAGGAGGATAATGATGCTGGGAGAGACCAATGAGAATGAGATTGCTCAAATGCATTTGGGGGATGAAGTAACTTTTGGATTTATTGGACAGTTATACTGCTGCCTATATTACATTTGTTATTACTGCTGAGGTCAGAAGATCCTGGTTATTGTAACCACCATTAGAACAAGCTTTTATTAAATATACACAGCGATAAGCGCTCTCTCAGGTAAAAACAACCAGCTCAATAACTCGTTAGCTTTTTCTATGGCAATTTACCACCTGGGTGCAGCTTCTTTTTAGCCCAGTAATGCTTTTCACAGGGTTGAGCTCTCCTGTAGTATATCAGTTTGATCCCGCCTATTAAGGTCTGTCCAGCGCCAGAATACCAGGCAATTTCCCTCTTAACAAGGAACGATGATCATTTCAGCCTTCGTTGGGCCACATCAGTGATGTATAGCCATATTCCTTTAAGCTGCTCCTAGGTAGGATTGAGTTCACATTCTATTGGCTGATTGGATCAGCCAATAGGATTGAACTTCAATCCTGTTGGCTGATTGCATCAGCCAATAGGATTTTTTCTACCTTAATTCCAATTGGCTGATAGAATTCTATCAGCCAATCGGAATCTAAGGGACACCATCTTGGAGGACGTCACTTATAGGTACCTTCATTCATCTTTAGTCGTCGGAAGAAGAGGATGCTCTGCGTCCGATGTCTTGAAGATGGACCCGTTCCGTGCTGGATGGATAAAGATAGAAGATGCCGTCTGGATGAAGACTTCTGCCCGTCTGGAGGACCATTTCGCCTGGCTTGGATGAAGACTTCTCCCGGCTTCGTTGAGGACTTCGGCCTGGCTTGGATGAAGACGTCTCCCGGTAAGTCGATCTTCAGGGGGTTAGTGTTAGGTTTTTTTAAGGGTGTATTTGGTGGGTTTTATTTTTAGGTTAGGGACTTTGGGCTGCAATAGAGCTAACTGCCCTATTAAAGGCAATGTCCATCCAAATAGCCTTTTCAGGGCAATGGGGAGCTTAGGATTTTTTAGATAGTATTTTATTTGGGGGGTTGGTTGTGTGGGTAGTGGGTTTTACTGTTGGGGGGTTGTTTGTATTTTTTTTTACAGGTAAAAGAGCTGATTACTTTGGGGCAATGCCCCGCAAAATGTCCTTTTAAGGGCTATTGGTAGTTTAGTTTAGGCTAGGCTAGCGTTTTTTTTTTATTTTGGGGGGGGGCTTTTTTTATTTTAATAGGGCTATTAGATTAGGTGTAATTAGTTTAAATATCTGTAATTTCTTTATTATTTTCTGTAATTTAGTGGGGGGGGTTTGTACTTTAGCTAATTTAATTTAATTTAGGTAATTGTATTTAATTTAGTTAATTTATTTAATTATATTGTAGTGTTCGGTGTTATTGTAACTTTGGTTAGGTTTTATTTTACAGGTAAATTTGTCTTTATTTTAGCTAGGTAGTTATTAAATAGTTAATAACTATTTAATAACTATTCTACCTAGTTAAAATAAATACAAACTTGCCTGTAAAATAAAAATAAACCCTAAGATAGCTACAATGTAACTATTAGTTATATTGTAGCTAGCTTAGGGTTTATTTTATAGGTAAGTATTTAGTTTTAAATAGGAATAATGTAGTTAATGATAGTAACTTTATTTAGATTTATTTAAATTATATTTAAGTTAGTGGGTGTTAGGTTTAGGGTTAGACTTAGGTTTAGGGGTTAATAACTTTAATATAGTGGCGGCAATGTTGGGGGCGGCAGATTAGGGGTTAATAAATTTAGGTAGGTTGCGGCGACATTGGGGGCGGCAGATTAGGGGTTAATAAATATAATGTAGGTGTCAGCGATGTTGGGGGCAGCAGATTAGAGGTTCATAAATATAATGTAGGTGGCAGCGGTGTCCGGAGCGGCAGATTAGGGGTTAAAATTTTTATTATAGTGTTTGCGATGCAGGAGGGCCTCCGTTTAGGTGTTAATAGGTAGTTTATGGGTGTTAGTGTACTTTTTAGAACTTTAGTTATGAGTTTTATTTAACGGTGTTGTACCATAAAACTCTGACTTTTAAATGCGTTAGGACTCTTGACCGGAGAGGGTGTACCGCTCACTTTTTGGCCTCCCAGGACAGACTCGTAATACCGGCGCTATGGGAGTCCCATAGAAAAAGACTTTACGAAGTTTATGTAAGTCGTTTTGAGGTAAGGCCAAAGAAGTGTGCGGTGCCCCTAAACCTGCAAGACTCGTAATACCAGCGGGCATAAAAAAGCAGCGTTAGGACCTCTTAAAGCTGCTTTTTTACCCTAACGCACAACTCGTAATGTAGCCGTTATATAATATACTATTTTGTAAACTTTTTTTTTAAATTCTACTCTTTTTAAATCCAATTACCTAAAATTAAATTTGCTATATTTATTGAACTTACACATAATTAAAGAGACATGCAAGTCAACATTAAAGAGACAGTCTAGTCAAAATTAAACTTTCGTGATTCAGATAGGGCATGCAATTTTAAACAACTTTCCAATTTACTTTTATCATAAAATTTGCTTTGTTCCCTTGATGATATTTTTGAAAAGTTAAACCTAGGTAGGCTCAAATTAATTTCTAAAACCGTTGAAAACCGCCTCTTAGCTCAGAGCATTTTGAAAGTTTTTCACTGTTAGACAGTACAAGTTCATGTGTGTCATATAGAATACATTGTGTTCACTCCCGTGGAGTTATTTTGTAGTCTGCACTGATTGGCTTAACTGCATGTCTGTCAAAAGCACTGAGATAAGGACGCGGTCTGTAGAGGCTTAGATACAAGGTAATCACAGAGGTAATATGTGTACTAATATTACAGTGTTGGTTATGCAAAACTGGGGAATGGGTAATAAAAAGATTACCTATCTTTTAAACAATAAAACTTCTGGAGTAGACTGTCCCTTTAAAAATGCACATTTTTAAAATATTGCTCCTATATAATGCTCACTACATGTACACACTCTTGAACTTACTTATTTTAGTTTTTAGAAAGGATACCCAGAGAACAAAGTAATTTTGGTAATTTAAGTAAATTCGATTTTTTTTTATTTGCATGCTATAACTAAATCATTAAAGTTTAATTTCAACTTTTATGTTCCTTTAAGCTATGCAAAATATGCCATATGGTATACATGAATTGCCTATTATTAGGGCTTGCTGACATGGTCCAGATGCTTTGTGATTAAATGGGTTAATTGAATGCATCCTGTTATAAGTGCAGAACCTTTTTGTATATCATGTTTCCCATATTTTGCCAAGCTGTCGCTGTATATAAATGGATGGAAGACTGACAAAGGCCAAAGGCAACAACAGCTGGTGCATTGCATCACTTTGGTAGCTCTATATAAAGCAAGTATAATAAATTAGTTTAGTATCTAACAATTGGATTTTTAATAAATATTATATTTACACTTATTCATTTCAGGTCATAGGGAGGAAATGTGTCATTTAAGTTGACTCAGTAATCTTTTTTTTTTATTAATCATTTTTATGAAGGTATCAGAGTTATATAGAACAAATTATGTAACAACAGCACAATGAAATAGGGTATATGTACACACATCTAATATCTACATAGTTGCTATAAATAGAAAAAAAAATATTAAGAATAATCAATATGGTTAAAGAAGGTCCACAAAGATCCTTAAGATATCCCCTTTTCACATAAAACCAATTTCATTACATAAGATCCATAGAGAACTTAAGATACCTTCTTTTCCATGTAAAAGGTCAACAGGAAGTAATACAACTATAGACTGAAACCTCATGGGAAGTTCACAAATATAACTGTAAGGACTCAGAAATGTATATATGCTAACATAAGTGGTGTGACATGAATTGTGATAAAAAAAGGAAAAGAAAATAGACCTCATAGTTCCGTAAAAGCTAATAAATTTAAATGGTACAGTGAGGAATTGGGTGAGCCAATAATTAGGGAGCTCTAGTATAAAGGACATCAAGAAAAAATCCTACAGATATAATCAAGGAGGTAGAAGTGCCTCCTCTAGCTCCCTTCATCTAAAGGGATCGGTGCCAGCACTCCAGCACTGTGTGTGTGCACGCCAACATTGCCACATTGTAGTAAGTCTAAATATTTGGTATTCTAGCAATCCATTTAGGAAGCTGTAAGTAACATTGGACCAGTCCTGTAAACTCCAGAGTCTTTGCTCCACTTTATAAAGGCAAATTAAGTGGAGCAAAGACTCTGGAGTTTACAGGAGGACTAGCAACTACTATGGGCAGGTACTGAAAGAAGTACATCCAGTTGGTGGGAAGCAAGTTTTAAAGGCCACAATGCCACCCAACCAGAAAATAGCAGAGATACCCCATCAAGCAAGCAAAATACACATGTCTTCTATCAAAGGGAGGTAATTCAAACATATAATTTCTTGTGAATCAGCAGCCAGAAACACCCCCTGCAGTTTAAGAGAGCTTTGTAGATGATCCCATTCAGATTCTGGTAGATTTACTACTAATGCACACAAACACCTCTCCTATATCCACCATCTTAGTGACAGAATGGCTCTCATAACTTAGACTTGAAATCTTCACTTTTGAAACTCTTTTAGAGGTTTCCATCTGTGTCTTAACAGAAGCAATGTGGTTTGCAAAAGTTTATACTGGAGATGCCTTGTGGATGGTTAGGAGGCCAAATAATTAAATTGCTGTGAATCCCCCTTCTGACACTTCATTTATAAAAAGCCCTCAAAGATAGGCTTTTAAGGCAGCCCAAAGCTTGACATCATTAGTTGTTTTTATTAATTGATTGAATTCACTGCCAAATGAAGGAAAGGGCAGGAAAGAATCAGGTAGCTTCCATGATGGCCAGAAAACGTTCTCCTCAGCTTGTGAAAGGACCATAGTAATGGCATCTGTTATTAATTACATTTATAACTCCACACATTCCCACATTCTATATTTTATAACTCCACAGCATCATGGTTAGATGGGGTAATGAATAGAAGGTTTAATCCTTGGCCATTTAGTTATGAGCTTTCCACACATCAAATAGATTGTACTGTGAGAATAGATATATAAGGAGGCAGTAGAATGATCAGGCTTTTGAAAAGGAGGAAGACTTTTGTCTATAAATGGGTCCCATAGTAGGCTAAAATCAGCCCCAAAAATGAAGATCCCTTGACTCTGTTTCTCATCTTAGGCTAGGAGCTTCCTAAAGAAGGAAATCTGACCAGTGTTGGGGCCATAAACAGAAAGCAAAGCAAGGTTAATACAAGAATACAGCACAGTCGTATCACAGTGGGTATTTAGTATATATTAACAGATTCAGAGTAACTATAAGAGAAGTAGTAGTAAGATGTTGGGGTGGGTCAAAGTAATTGGACACTACAGTGACCATGGGCGATAGAGGGAAAAAAAGTGGAGCATTGGAGGGAAATACTATTAGCAGCTTTAAAAATGTTAGGAGACGGCGGAGCCTGGCAGCGCTCCAAGATGGACGCAATGGCTTAGAGCTCAGAGTATAGGGGATGCTATTAAGCACATTACCTCCTTAACTTGAGTTCGATGACCCTAGAAATGAGTGAACTAGAATGACAAACTACTACAGAAACGCAACTCTGGGAAAAAAAACAAAAAAACCCGGAGGAAACCTCAACCATCTACCTACTGCAAGCGACTACATATCAGAGATGGGGCTAGAATGACTGCTTGGATACAAATATGCCGACCGGTAGTTATTTTTTTATATAAACTGGGTATTAATCAGCGGTGATAGAGGAAAGGATTTGAGAGCTGAAGGTATCAAGCGCTTCACGGAGTGCGGTATGTAAAGAAAGATGTGAGTGGTTTAACCGCCATATTTAGTAACGCTTAACGATCTCATATACCCACATGGCCCCACTGCTTTTTGCCTAAACGCAGCTACAACTACATCACAGCCCCATCCATGCTCTATGTGCCTTAAAAAATTGCCTCTATCTGGGGTAAGTCATGGGCTGCATCTGTTTGGCGCGAGACGCCATCTTACCAAGTGATTCCTCTGCATAGCCCGTGTACAGCAATGCCACAGTCTCCCAGCTTTTCAGGAGTCTTAAAAGGGACTGTAACCACCTTACAGCCTTTTCAGGATAAGCACCGACACTGTAGCATACTTATAATGGAAGTGGTAGCAATTCCGCTTCTGAGGGAAATGGAGGAGAGGCTAGATAACCATTTTCTCGAGCTCCTTACAGTGTTTTCAGAGGATTGTAACTTAAGAACTGTCAGTGACTCTTCACATGACAAACCAGAGATTACAGTGGTGTACTTAGCGACCCACCAACTACCCACGGATCAAGAGATTCCGGTTCACTGATACCCTAAATCGATACCCTCCTGTGGTTCTTACTACAGTCCCATAGAAGTCGTGGCTAGCTTGGGAAAGTCCCAAATCACCACTTTAGAGATCATAGCCGGCAGAGGGGACCCTGCAGGGTCGACAGGTTCAAGGGATCAATCAGCCAGTGGAGAACATGAGACACGTAATCTCAGGGTCGCAGATGTGAAGGGATATTGTGTACCGGAACTGCATCTTTATACCCATCTGACAGCTGTGAATATGATGGAAATCTCATTACTGTTACACAACACAGTTAGTATGAATGATCCACAGAGGGTTCTTCAACAGACATGCATGAGACTCCTACAGCTATGTTTCAATGATTATATCCTAAATGCCTTGAGAGTTGGAGTTGGTTAGAACTCTTAGTATAGCCAGTATTCACCAGAGTTTAATGTTTATCAAAATATGTTATTGATTTCTCTCCTTCTATATTTGTTATTTATCATGTAGTAAGCTCATATAACAGTTTTTTGATATCCTTAGTTCACTAATTTGTTAATATAAAGGAAGCTAGACTAGCCAAGGAAAGATGCTTCACTTCGAAGAGCTTATGGGAACCCTGGGTAGGATTCTTATCTCAACAAACCACTATACTCTTTTCACCCCCTCCTGTATAAGACACCTTAAGCTCTAATGTCTGTGCATAACTTATAGTTTTTTCAGTTATTACATAATATTTAGCAATACTTGCTTGGTTACTTGTGGCCACTCTGTCAGCGGCCGAGACAGTGAGGACCACTGTGACTAATGTTAAATACTCACTCCTGAACAGAAATTTACCTCTCACACAGTAAGTTAAATAAGGAGCAACCCCTTCACAAAGCTTGCATATTATCCACCATAAATGCTTCAATCCTATAGGGAACCCTGTTAGCAGTATTATACTCCTTTGCTATCATCCATAAGGGTGCGGCCAGGTAGTACCTGACTACTTATGTATCCCTCATCTGCCTTCCAGAACTTAGTATTAAGTTTATATATACAGGGAGTGCAGAATTATTAGGCAAATGAGTATTTTGACCACATCATCCTCTTTATGCATGTTGTCTTACTCCAAGCTGTATAGGCTCGAAAGCCTACTACCAATTAAGCATATTAGGTGATGTGCATCTCTGTAATGAGAAGGGGTGTGGTCTAATGACATCAACACCCTATATCAGGTGTGCATAATTATTAGGCAACTTCCTTTCCTTTGGCAAAATGGGTCAAAAGAAGGACTTGACAGGCTCAGAAAAGTAAAAAATAGTGAGATATCTTGCAGAGGGATGCAGCACTCTTAAAATTGCAAAGCTTCTGAAGCGTGATCATCGAACAATCAAGCGTTTCATTTAAAATAGTCAACAGGGTCGCAAGAAGCGTGTTGAAAAACCAAGGCGCAAAATAACTTCCCATGAACTGAGAAAAGTCAAGCGTGCAGCTGCCAAGATGCCATTTGCCACCAGTTTGGCCATATTTCAGATCTGCAACATCACTGGAGTGCCCAAAAGCACAAGGTGTGCAATACTCAGAGACATGGCCAAGGTAAGAAAGGCTGAAAGACGACCACCACTGAACAAGACACACAAGCTGAAACGTTAAGACTGGGCCAAGAAATATCTCAAGACTGATTTTTCTAAGGTTTTATGGACTGATGAAATGAGAGTGAGTCTTGATGGGCCAGATGGATGGGCCCGTGGCTGGATTGGTAAAGGGCAGAGAGCTCCAGTCCGACTCAGACGCCAGCAAGGTGGAGGTGGAGTACTGGTTTGGGCTGGTATCATCAAAGATGAGCTTGTGGGGCCTTTTCGGGTTGAGGATGGAGTCAAGCTCAACTCCCAGTCCTACTGCCAGTTTCTGGAAGACACCTTCTTCAAGCAGTGGTACAGGAAGAAGTCTGCATCCTTCAAGAAAAACATGATTTTCATGCAGGACAATGCTCCATCACATGCGTCCAAGTACTCCACAGCGTGGCTGGCAAGAAAGGGTATAAAAGAAGAAAATCTAATGACATGGCCTCCTTGTTCACCTGATCTGAACCCCATTGAGAACCTGTGGTCCATCATCAAATGTGAGATTTACAAGGAGGGAAAACAGTACACCTCTCTGAACAGTGTCTGGGAGGCTGTGGTTGCTGCTGCATGCAATGTTGATGGTGAACAGATCAAAACACAAGACAGAATCCATGGATGGCAGGCTTTTGAGTGTCCTTGCAAAGAAAGGTGGCTATATTGGTCACTGATTTGTTTTTTTTTTTGTTTTTGAATGTCAGAAATGTATATTTGTGAATGTTGAGATGTTATATTGGTTTCACTGGTAAAAATAAATAATTGAAATGGGTATATATTTTTTTTTTGTTAAGTTGCCTAATAATTATGCACAGTAATAGTCACCTGCACACACAGATACCCCCCTAAAATAACTAAAAACAAACTAAAAACTACTTCCAAAACTATTCAGCTTTGATATTAATGAGTTTTTTGGGTTCATTGAGAACATGGTTGTTGTTCAATAATAAAATGAATCCTCAAAAATACAACTTGCCTAATAATTCTGCACTCCCTGTATACTTCGACACATAGTCCATATGCAGGAGGAAAGGGCTCATAAATTGCACAGGGTATCTTCACTTTTTAGATCTCAACCAGACTCTCCATATGCTATTGCAATTTATTTTGGATCCAATACAGGGAGCAGTGACCCGAATTTAGCATATGGAACACCTCAGGAAGCTATGGTTTATATTATAGTTTTTGTGCTGTAAGAGTATATTCCACATAATGTCAAATATTATACAGATCTTATCTACTATACTCATGACTGTTCTTACGCTTTCCTTTGTAAACAATACATTGCCCTGAGGTAATAACACTATCTGCTGGTCTCTCTATACTTGGACATGAGTTAAATAAGTAAGATCAGATAGATACATCTTGCCCAGTCCAGAGCCATGGCGACACCCGAAATATTGCAATATCCAAGCGGAAGGAAACTTCCTACTAATCTTGATACCATAACCTCACAGTAATTTATATTACATAGCTCGCTACCCATAACGTTGCACATTGTGCTAATTTCTTCTTGGTAACCAAGCCCAAGTATGTAAACCTCATATACTAATCTTGATTATGTAATTTTTCTTCGGTCCAAGAGCGGCCTCCTATGTTAACGGAAGAAAGTGTTCCATACTGTTATATAGTTTAGAGGTTTCGGGTGACTATACATTTCGAATCACAGTTTTGACTTCTTTTATGTCTATAATTGTTCTTAAACTACAACCTTTGTGGATATGTATAATGCTTGAAAAGCTATTTTAACGAATGTCTGGTTTGCTCAATCTTAGATCTATACCACTGTAATATGTAATAGCCTATAATGTTCTTACCCTGAAGGAGACTTTAGTAAAGTGGACGCAGTATATAGACTTAATATAATTGACTCGTAGTGCCCATACCTACCCGTAAATGCCTGCCTTGGGGTAAAAACTTCCCCACTATTATTACTACATGTCCTCCTCTCACTCCCCTCCTTACTACGTTTGGTTATTATTAAAAGGCTCCGCCCTCCCTCCTCTCTGATAAAAGCGGCTTTAGCCTGCTGTATTTACTCCCCCCCCCCTATATACTATGGCCCAAGAGTGGCCAACTCATAAGCTCCCTCCCCACGTACTAATTTCTTTAATTTACATGGGTCCAAGAGTGGTCCCTCTAACATTGTGGAGAGCATCTGTATTGTGACATATTATATGCATGGGCATGATTATCCCACAGTACATAAAGATTAGTAGTGAATCCCCATTTGCATTTAATGTTGTGAAAGCAGGTGATAACGCTGAACAGGATGCGTTGAGCTAAGGTGTGGATGGACAAATCCTGGAAAACCTGTAGGACCTGATATTTATCGCCCTAGTGGCAAGAAGAGACATCAAGTCAATATCCTTTCTTTGAATTGGTAATAATTCAGGCATACCATAGTGTTCCTAGAGAGAGAAGTTGATGTTGGGCATTCTCTGAAGATTTGGTACACTCTGTCAATAAAGATATCCTTACGTAGTTAGTGCTTGAACAGAGCTTTGAAGAAGTCCTATCCTAGATAAAAGCAGATAATTCAGAGTTGAGATTCAATCACGTCTTCTTGTTCACATTCCAGAGGGTCTATACATGGAATAATATTGGAGGTATGAAGCCTGATGAAACAGCTCTGTTAATCTGAGAAATGTGTTGCTTATTTTACAATATTATTAAAGTAAGTTTTTAATTTTAACACTTGCTATCAACCATTTATTGCTCAAATTCTGCATTATGAAATGGAGAGAGGAAAAACGTTTTGGGAAGAATCACATTCCTATTGCTGGTGAACCATGAGAGGCCAGTCTGCTGGGTGACTGTGAGATTCCAGCCTGCCACATTTGCACCACATAGGGGTGCTTTTCTACATGTGAGTGAATTTTTACTTGTTGTATATTTATTTTCCAATTACATGCAATACTAGGCCATGTGGCGCTTCTGTTTTTATCTATTATCTACAGAAAATTGGAGGTGTCTTTCAAAGGTCTGTGAGTGAAGACTTGAAATCCAGGGATATAAATTTACAGTGTGCCTCTAATAGTAGTTTCAACATGGACATATTTAAAGTTGCAGAAGAGGCATCTTGCATGATGATGTAAGAAAGCATGAAGATTGTAAAGATTCACAATCAGAAGGAGGTGCTCTAAGTGACGGCCGAGAACTTAAGTTGTCTACCACAATATGTTTTAGTATATGAGGAGAGACATTCTTGTAACTGGAACAGTAGGCTTGTCCAGAGAGTAGTGAAGACAAGGCTGCACAATTAAAGGGACATTTTACTCAAAAATGGTCTCCCCTTTAATTTGTTACCAATGATTCACTTTACCTGCTGGAGTGTATTAAATTGTTTACAAGTATTTCCTTTACCCTTATACTGGTATTTTAAATAGTTGATTTAGCTGATGGTGTCCCCACCTACTCTGAAAGTTTCTGGCCTTAGGTCCAAGCTATAGATAAGCTGTGTAATTACAACCAGAAGAATCAATCATACTCCCAGTGGGGTATACAAGAGATAAGGTAATGAAATGTTAATTTTCCATTCTCTCCAAATATTAGTCTTTGGTTTACAGACATAAGATAAAGAAGCATGTATATGTACATAATGTGATAAAGTAATGAGAGCTGATTAAACATACAAGCTCAACCAATTTTATTAGGTTGGCTTCAAAACACAAAATCATCTATTTCCTATACACAAATTAACCTTAAAATGCAAATTCTAATACATTTTATACTCTGCAGTTGGTAAAAAAAAGTAATTGGAAACACATTATGGGAAAAACAATTTTACACTATACTGCCCCTGGTACACGGTGGTAGGGAGCACACCTATTATTAAGTAGAGCGCAACATATAGGTGCGCCAAAGTGTCAATAACACAAACAGTCGAATCTGATGATGAGAACACAAAGGAGAGCAATAAACAAACCTCCAGGATCCCCAGGGTGCAGATGGGGTGAAGTAGGTCAAACCCCCAGCCAGTAGGAAGGGAGAAGGGGGAACCAGCCATTAAGCTGAATCACAGATGCATTGTCAGCAAGTGACACAAACAATGGCTGCCACAAAGCTTTGAATCAATGGTGGGTGGCACTAATTTTCTACCCCCTGATCACTACCTGATCTCTCCTAAACAGCTCTGGGATCAGGGATCAGAGGGTGGGAGGGAGGGTACACTACTGCAAATATTACCCTTAACTAATTAACTTTTTCATTGCAGGAAATTTTAAAAGTGTAGAGCACAGTCCTGCTATACCAATTGAGAGTTAGCCAATTGAGAGCCAGATTGCTAGTGGAGCAGTATTTAACACTCCTGCTTGTGCCCTAACTCCACTAAAAGTAAGTTTTTTTGTGTATGTCGGGTAGCATCATAATACAAGTTGAAAGTAAAAAGTTTTCGCTCACAAGCTAACCTGATTAGTGCAAAAAGCCAAACTTTAAATATCACAAACACGTTATCGTCTTCCCCCATAGAAGTTAATGGGGAAAAGAAAATGGACTAAAATCCTAAAACCCTACTCTCCTGCAAATCCGATAGCATATTCTCAAGTGCGCACAAACACCCGAAATAAACCCTTTTTTACTTGTGCAGAAATGTTAGCGCGCCACTAGTAATCTGGCCCTGAATCATTTTAGACGTAGCTGCAAAAAAGACATTAAATTAATAAAAAATAATAAAAAATATATAAGTTGGGTCTTAGCTGAATCAGAGGATGACAATGAACAAATGTTATAATTTTTTTTTCTGCAGTTAGAATGCTACAGGTTTTTGTGGAATGTGATAATTAAGGTTGAATTACTATATAAGAAAATAACAACAAAAATGTTTGAGATTATACAGTGGCTGAGCTTTAGTGCCTTTTCTGCTCATTGTATGTGTTGTTAATAAATTAATATTTACTTACAGTTAGCAAGCTGTGCTGCCCTTTTGTAAACTAGTAATTTATTTGCATGTTTCTATTCTCTTTTGTAATTATATATACAGTATATAGAGAGAGAGAATAAATGCTAAAAGGGGGTTCACCAAAAATGAAACAGAAAGGGTTAAATTGAAAAAGGGACATGAAATCCCAAATTTTTCATTCATGATTCAGATAGATTACACAATTAACCCCTTAACGACCAGGATGTACCAGGTACGTCCCACAAAAAAACGGTTGTTAACGACCAAAGAAGTGTCTGGTATATCCTCAGAGGTTTCAATCGGTGGAAGCGATCGTGATCACTTCCAGCCGTTTTCAGGGTATTGCAGCGATGCCTCGATATTGAGGCATCGTGAAATACCCTTTCCTAAGCAACCAATGTGGCCCTCTCTGCATAGGTCAGCAATAGTGCCGATCGTTGGTGTCGTGGGAGGGCTTGGAGGGAGGTGGGTTGGTGGCCTATCACTGGAGGAAGCGGAAGGAGGGCAGAAGGGGGCATGAAGGGGGCGGGAGCAGGTGGAACTGCTACGACAACGCTACATCACAGCAGTGAGTGGGAAGGAGGGGGAAGGAGATCCATGTTTGTAAAGAGATCTGGGAAGGTGGTTTACTAATGAGGGGGGCTGCTCATTAGATCAAACTCATTTAGGGGGGCAGCTCATTTAGAGCAAACTGGGTACTGGCAGACAGCTGCCAGTACCCAAAATGGCGGAAAATAGGTAGAGGGGGAGGGTTAGAGAGCTGTTTGGGGGGGGCTCAGGGAGGTTGGGTGGTAAGGGGGATTCTACACTGCAGAAAATAAATAATAATAAAAAAAATGTTTAAAAAAACCCAAACTTTTATTTTATACTGGCATTCTTTCTCCTAGTGCTTAAGATGGCAGTGACAATTGTGAGGTAAGGGAGGGAAGAGAGCTGTTTGAGAGGGGTAAGAGAAGGATCAGGGGTGGGATGTGTCAGGTGGGAGGCCGATCTATACACTAAAGCTAAAATTAACCCTACAAGCTACTGTAATTAACCCCTTTACTGATGGGCATAATACAAGTGTGGTGCACAGCGGAATTTAGAAGCCTTCTTCTAATTAGCAAAAAGCAATGCCAAAGCCATATATGTCTGCTATTTCTGAACAAAGGGGATCCCAGGGAAGCATTTACAACCCTTTGTGTCATAATTGCACAAGCTGTTTGTAATTAATTTGAGTGAGAAACCTTAAGTTTGTGAAAAAGTTAACAATTTTTTTTATTTGATCGCATTTGGGAGTGAAATGGTGGCATGAGATATACCAAAATGGGCCTAGATCAATACTTTAGATTGTCTACTAAAACAAATATATACATGTGAAGGGTTATTCAGGGATTCCTGACAGATATCAGTGTTACAATGTAACTAGTGCTAATTTTGAGGGAAGAAAATGGTGCTACTTGTACTTATTGCCCTATAACTTGCAAAAAAGGAACATGTAAACATTGGGTATGTCAAAACTCATGACAAAATTTAGAAACTATTTAGCATAGGTGTTTTTTGGTGGTTTTGGATGTGTAACAGATTTTGGGGGTCAAAGTTAGAAAACGTGTGTTTTTTTTTTTTGTTTTTTTTTTAAAATGTCATCATATTTTACAATGTTTTATAGTAAATTATATAATATGATGAAAATAATGGTATCTTTATACAGTATATAATATGTGTGGGTACAGTAAACGAGTAAGAGGAAAATTACAGCTAAACACAAACACTGCAGAAATGTAAAAATAGCCCTGGTCCATAATGGTAAGAAAATCTAAAAATGGTCTGGTCACTAAGGGGTTAAGAAACTTTCCAGTGGTATTATTATGCGTGTGTTTTTATCCCTTTCACTGCTGAGCCTTTTCCCTGTGGTACATGTGTTTTTAGTTGTTTGGCTTTTATTGCATTTTTACATAAGTCTTAAAGGGACACTAAACCCATTTTTTTCTTTCTTTCTTGGTTCAGATAAAGTATGCAATTTTAAGCAACTTTCTAATTTACTCCTATTATCAAATTTTCTTTTTTTCTCTTTCTATCTTTATTTAAAAAGCAGGAATGTGATGCATAGGAGCCAGCCCATTGTTGGTTGAGAATCTGGGTTA
Organism: Bombina bombina; assembly: GCF_027579735.1. Taxonomy (NCBI): domain Eukaryota; kingdom Metazoa; phylum Chordata; class Amphibia; order Anura; family Bombinatoridae; genus Bombina; species Bombina bombina. The sequence goes on along the minus strand of NC_069502.1, from coordinate 468,890,369 downwards.
TGCTTGCTTATTGGTGGGTAAATGTAATAATAAATGTTAATAATAAACAAGCACTATCCATGGTGCTGAACCCAAAATGGGCTGGCTGCTAAGATTTACATTCCTGCTTTTAAAATAAAGATAGCAACAGAACGAAGAAAAAATTACAATAGGAGTAAATTAGAAAGTTGCTTAAAATTTCATGCTCTATCTGAATCATGAAAGAAAGAATTTGGGTTCAGTGTCCCTTTAACATTTTTCTTTGAGGTAACAACACAAATTATACATAATTTTTTAAAGCAGACCAAGCATTTTTAGATAAAAAACTAATTTTCAGAAATATCATAATATGAGAAAACACCACCATATGAAAGGCAAAAAATAAATAAATACATTGTGTCATTTTCTTTGGTGTACATAGTAAATAATCATTAATTCCAAAATATTTCAAACACACATTTTATTGTCCCACATTTAGCATCAGTTTCACCTTCCCAAAACAGATAAAAAATAGGATTTTAAACATAAATGCTTCAATTAAAATTAACAATTAAAAATGAGAAAAGATTATTATTTTTGTCATTATGCACCATCTTGCAATTTATACAGAAGATGAGTAGGTATAAAATATCCCTAAGCATACAAATATGAGATACATTTAAAATCACACACAATTTTCAACTTCCAGAGGGTGGCTTATCCCTTTTATTAAAAATATATGCGTGTTCCTATGTCTGTCCAAAATCACTCAGAACAGCAAAAATATATTAAAAAAAATACTAAAGAAATATAGAATTTTACAAAATAACACCCAATTTTACATTCTCCTAGTTCTCCAATTTATTGGAATTCTTACACTTTTTTTTTCTTAGTTCAGCCCTAACATCAACAGTACAAATAAATAAGGCTAGAAGTTATTGTCAGGTTTGAGTCTTACTATGACAATCACTTCATAGCTATAAGTACTTAAAACCCCTTATTTGAATCATTCGTAAAACCTCGCTCTTTTGAACGTGGGATATTATGATATTTTAGTGTGGTGAGGTGATAATAAAGGCCTCTTAAAATGCTTGAGAACCCCAAAAATAGAACCAAAATTGAAAAGTATTTGTCATAGTTGAGACTAGTGTTCCCTCTAAGGCCAGATTTTGTGAGCGGCCCAACATTGAAACAGTTAATATGGTCAACCATTCCTTGCTGTCTACATTGTGTAGTGTTTGCTAACCGCAGGGTGTGGTTCACTAATTAACTGTTTCTCTGCTGGATCGCTCACAAACTCTTGCCTTAGAGGGAACTATTTGCGACAACCAGCTGGCAGCAGGCGGACACAGGATTGCTGCTTTCAAATAAGGAGTCTCAGGTTTATGTATGTAATGTTGGGGGTCAACATAACCCGACCCCTCTGATATTGTTCCATATGCTTATGGTTCTGACAGGTGTTTAATTTTAGTGGGTAGGGCAAGAGCAGAAAATGGGATTGGGTCTAGGCTGGGGGGTTACCTGACAACACACAATTGTTTGACAGAACTAAATGCCACAAATATTAGTCCAAAATGTCCTCTGACCATTTTTACTTTGCACTAGAGAATAAAGCTGATCCAATACCATTTTTCTTTCCAATTAAGTTTTGTAATACAATTACAATAGCTACAATAACAAAAAAATATGAATGAAAAATATTATTGCTCAAAATAATTGACATTAGCAACCTTTTATGTATTTGTTTTTATACTATATGTTATGTTTACAAAGAGTAAATGCTAAAATAAAGGCTTCCATTACTGCTGTAATATTACTAATAGCACTCTCACTGTGCATTGTATATTTGCATTTGGTAACTTGCAGGATAGCATCTATAAATAGCAAGTCATTTATTTTTACTCAGAATGAAGCAATGCTTTTGAATCAGATAAGTGGACAGCGCCATCTAGAGGGTAAATTGTCTGGATTACAGTAACAAGAAACCCATCTGTATGTGGCATGTTTTAAAAGTGAATGTAAATTTTGATGCTAAAGTGCCCAGTTTTAAATATTTGATTAAAAACAGGGGTACTTTAATTCATAAAAAAATTACATTTCACTCCTGTTGTGAAAAAAAACTTACCTTTTAAACTTGACAGCTGCTCCAGCTTCCTCCGGTCATCGCACACCATTTCTGATGTCAGAAATGATGGATGGGTCATCCTCCAATCACGGCTCCCCCCCCCCCCCGGAAGAATCAGTGTCTGATTCAATGCCGTGATTGGAGGAAGCCGGAGTCCTAATTTTAGACCCAGGAAGAGGCTTTGCGATGGGTGGAGGAAGCTGGATCTGCTGTCAAATTTAAAAGGTGTTTTTTTTTTACAACACAAGTGAAATGTAAATTTTGATTAATTAAAGTGCCCCTGTTTTTAATCAAACTTTTTAAAAACCGGGCACTTTAGCATCAAAATTTACATTCACTTTAAAGGTAACCATCCAATAGTTAAAAGGCAATATTTTATATTTTAATGATTCATAATTCAGACATGTTTCTCTAAATACGCTTTGTGATAAATTCTGCATATTTTCCACACAATTTGTCAAGGATGGAAATATGCATAGTATATTCCTGTGTCTACAGTTTAGCACAATACTACCAATTTGTAATAAATTTGCATTGTTTTGCATTTTTGAAAAACACAATCAATATCTCCTCTGCTGTGGCCAATCAGGTGCAAAAGAAAAAAAAAAGATTGACACTCACACACTAATATATATATATATATATATATATATATATATATATATATATATATATATATATATATATATATATATATATATATATATAAATAAGCAGTCTAGGGTGCGCTAACTTCCCAATATCAGATAGCGTAGGTGCCTCATAATACAGACATCTATGGGGCATGCAGTATGAATGATTTTGGATAGCGTTCCAGTGCTAAGACAAGGTGCACTAAGCAAAGGGTGCGTTATGCTGATGATGTGCAAGTATTGTAGTTCTTCATGTGCTATACTATTAATAAAGGTTTACTTAAAGGGACAGGAAACCCACATTTTTTTCTTTCATGATTCAGACAGAGAATACAATTTTAAACAACTTTCTAATTTACTTCTATTATCTATTTTCTTTTATTCTCTTGGTATCATTTGTTGAAGGAGCATCAATGCACTAATGGTTTCTAACTGAACACATGGGTGAGCCAATCACAATTGATATATATATATATATATATATATATATATATATATACCAATCAACAGCTAGAACCTAGATTATCTAATGCTCCTGAGCCTGCCTAGATAAACCTTTCAGCAAAGGATAACAAGAGAAGGAAGCAATTTAAATAATAGAAGTAAATTGGAAAGTTGTTTAAAATTGTATTCTCTATCTGAACCATGAAAGAAAAAAATTTGGGTTTCATGTCCCTTTAATGTGTTTTGAATAGTGCTATATTTTACAATGTTTTTTTGGATTGTTCTCAAGTGTAGTACTTAATTCACCACTTGTAATACAAGCACAATTATCGCTATAAGCCCTCCTTACGAGAGGGAGAGTTTCCTGTGGGAGGAGCATGAAGGTGGAGGTGCACGCTCAAGCTCACCTGTGTGGAGCAGCGTGGAGCAGTAACAGCTCTAAACTTCCAAGCCACAGAGCCTCATTGCGGGGGTGTAATATTACAGGCCTTGCTGGAGGAAGAAAGCTGGCTATAGGAAACTCTTCGAGCCCTAAAAGGCTGATTGGGAGTAGCCAATCCTTGCACCCACAAGTTGCCATCTTTTTTCCAAAGTCTTTGAAATAGACTCCAAGTGCTAGACCTGCAGTGGAAGCGCTCGAAAGCCTAAGAGGGTCTAGAATACAGAGTTACCTACACACCACTGAGAGACGCTGCCTAGCTGGGGAGGTGAATCATCTAAGTCAGCCCAAAGCTAGCAGGGTCGGCATAATCCCCTGGCAAAGCAAGAAGGAGCGGGAGCTAAGAAGAAGGAGTCGGAGCCAAGGTAATTACACACCTACCTGTAAGTTGGAAGCGGCCGGTGGGCCCAGAGGAACAGCTGCCTGAATACCGCTCTCCCCCCCTCCGTAAGCCGGCGAGTAGCTCTGACGTCAGAGTGCGACGCCAGGAGCTGGTTAGTGCGGAGGTGTCGGGTGGTTCTGCAGGGTGGCTAAGAGCGTCAGGATCCAGAGGAGAGCGCTCTGAGAGAAGCGGCCACTGGAGAACAGACACGAACGTGCCGTGAAGTCGAGGGGGGGGGGGGGTAAGTATAATGGTTACCCTACCTTGGGGGGAAGTTTAAAGCAGTGTTAAATCTGAATGGTAAAGGCAGTACCGGCGGAGCTAGAATGGACTTGGGTGTGTTTTATGCCAATAAGCAACTGGAGAAGGAGCATAGCTGGGAGCTGTACTTTTCTTCTCCCTGTTTGTATATACATAACTTTGAGTGGCCACAGTCTTTAGAAAGAGTCACTTTTAACAGCAAGAGGATGGATATTTCTGTTTTTTCTCTTTTTTACAACCCAGTGAAAACATATTAAGGAGACAAACTGGAAAATACTGCTTACAGTAACTGTGCTTGACAATACGGGGGTCCTGAGTATACTAAGAACTGCACCAAGTAAAGAGGACATTATATGAGGCAGTTGACTGTTGTTATTCTTTGCTAGCCTTTAACTGCAAGAAAAATATGAAATATTTAGCTGACTGTGCATTTGCTTGCAAAAATCTTAAAAGCTTTTATGAATCATTGGTAAAAATCAAGATGTTATAGATAGCAGGTTGTATAAATTATACTACAGGTTACAAAAGTCTTATTAGACCAGCTAGGTCTCTGCTGCTGTTGTTAAACCTACACATTGTATCTGATAAGTAAGAACAATATATGGTGCACTATCTATAAATTTAGAGTGTACACGGTGCACACAGAAAATAGGATAGTGGATGAAGGAAATCTTATATATGCTGTATTGTGTGTTGCAGACCGTGTCTGAGGCTGCAGGCCCTCATAGAGTTTGATATGTGGGGAAGGTTATATGAGTAGTCAAATTAGCAGACTTTAAATTAAGCTGGGAAGAGTGTCCTTGAAAAAGGGTGTGTGATTGATTAAGCCCTTATAGCAGGGGATATCCCCACAAGTTATACCCGATTTTTATATAGTGGGTCATCTGTTGTCTAATTCATAGAAAATACTTGACAAATTCAGTTTGCACAAGCTAAATCTCTCTTTTTATGTTGTGTTAAAGGGGCGACAGAATTGCTAAATGTTCACACTCTGATGTTATTCATGTAACTGTGTTAATCTGTAAAAGGTGGTCTGATTTGTTATATCTTTATAGTTCTTGCAAATGGTATCTTGGACACTTAAGTGGTATACTGTGTTTCAAATTGTGAAAGGGTATATAGGCAACTAAATCTGTGCTTTTCCTTATAAGATTATTTCTGATTAACTAACTTTAGAATAGTCTGCATAGATAAAGTTGAACACAAAGGCTAGGCTGCAGGCCGGAGAGGGTCTATAGCTGAGATCAAACATGTAAATATTTGACTAGAACAGAATCTGCATATTTTTGTATCATAAAGAGGGCTGCTGAACCTGTAAATTTTTACAAATATACGTTTAGGGGTTAAACAGAAAATAGTTTGGATTCACGTAATAAATGGAGAAATATATCACAAACTCCAAAAATAAATCTCCAGCCATGCCTATAAGGAGGGATAAAAAACAAAAACCCTCACAGGAAAATTCACAAGAAGTATCTATTAGAAGCCCAGATTTGAATCTGGAAAAACAACTTACTACGAACCAGTTGGCAGAATTAATTCTGCCACAATTTGAAATAATAAAGGGTGAGATTTCAGAGCTTTCAAACGAAATAAAACAATTCTCAAATAGACTAATGGAGGTAGAAGCTAGAATTTCGAACATAGAAGACAGGCATTTTAAACAGGAAGTCGTTCTGGACACGCACTCAGATGAGATTAAGGTATTAAAAGCTAAAATCGAGGATCTAGAAGATAGGTCCAGGAGGAATAATGTGCGCGTGATAGGACTCCCAGAGTCAAGAGAATTTGAAGACCTCTTATTATTTAGCACTCAGACATTACCAGAACTATTAGGCCTACAATGAGCGGAGGAAGGGCTTCAGGTGGAGAGAGCACATAGGGTAGGCATGGTGAGACAGTCAAAAGATGGCAGTATGCGACCAAGAATGGTCATGATAAAGTATCTAAACTTCCAAGACAAAGTTAAAATCATGCAAAAATATAGACAGGCCCAGACACTCACTATAGATACCAAGCAGATCCTTTTATTCCAGGATTATTCAATAGAGACCTCGTCAAAGAGGCATGCGATGGCACCATTCTGCTCAGGTTTAATCAGGGCAGGGTTGAAGGCAACCATGAAATACCCGGCGAAAATTACGGTACTGGGCATGGATGGTGTCATCGCATTAAATACAATTGAGGATGCAAAAGAGTTCTGCAGAGATAATAATATAGAGGTTTAAGTAGTTTTTAAAGAAAAAGGCAATCTTAGGTTTTGGAGACTAGAATGGTGGTTTGGTTAGAAATAAGGGGAAAGGGGGGAGAGGGATATTTGTGTGTTGCCCCTTTTTTTTTTTTTCTGTCACAAAATGTATAGATATAGAATAAATGAGTAATTCACTAAATTTAATTTCTTGGAATGTAGGGGGAATAACATCTCCCATTAAGCGCAAGAACGTTCTCAAGCAAGCTAAAAAACACCATCCAGACATCATATTACTACAAGAATTACATCTTAAAAAGGCAGAGATAGGAAAATTGAAAACAAACTGGATAGCTGAAATAATTGCTACACCTTGTGAAAAACGCAAAAAAGGGGTAGCAATTATGCTGGGTAGGGATCTATCATACACTATAATTAAGCAGGAATTAGACCCAGGGGGAGATATATATAGTATTACAACTGAAAATAGACGAGAAGATCTGGACGTTATGTAACTTATATGCCCCGAATAACTGGGACTTTAAGTTCTGGGAGAAGTTGACAAAGGTTTTATCCCCATATATCGGGCAGAATTTGATTGTAGCAGGAGATTTTAACAGCACATTGTGTCCCGACCTAGATAGGCACAAAATCCGGCGGAGAGCGGCTAATAACAGGGAAGCCAAACATCTGCAGAGTTTTGCACGTGTATTGAAATTACATGATGCCTGGCGTATCCAGCATCCAGACACTCAGGAATTTACATGCGAATCGGGTGCCCATAAAATTTTTTCCCGAATTGATATGTTTCTAGTAGACGAATATATTATGAGAAATCATATTGAATCACAGATTTCGGAGATAATCTTATCTGATCACGCGATTATTGGTATAAGGATTGTGTGGAGTACTCCCCCCAGAAAAATTGCAAATACCTTTCGTTTTCCTCAATATATGTATAGAAATGTACAATTTGCAAACTGGTTACAGCAAAAATGGAGAGAATACTCCACACAGAATATGGATTATACAAAAAAGGTTGATGTGTTTTGGGAAGCAGGTAAAGCGGTCATCCGGGGGGAAGTAAAAGCCTACATGATTAAAAGAAATAAGAAAAATAAAGCGAGAGAAACGCAGCTATCAAACCAACTTAGAAATAAATATGCGAAATATCTTAGAATTCCCAATAAAGATAATTGGGACATATACAAAGCAGCTAGATTGTAAAGGGAATGCTTCTTGAAAAAGATCGGGGCATATGAAGAGATGAAAAACAGGGCTATATTTCAGGGCAGTCAGGGTATATCGGCTAAACATCTGGCCAGGTTGGTCAAATTTAGAAAAAAATCAAATCCTTTCAATCAGGTCTGAAGGGAAACTCTTTAGCAATAAAGACGAAATTGGTAGGATATTTTTTGAATATTATAGCAATCTCTATGCAAGGGAAGAGGTGAATGAGAAGCAAAAAGAGCAATTCTGGTTGGGGTTGGATATCCCCCAAATTTCGCAAGAAGCTTTACAAATAATTAATGCCCCTATCACTGAAATGGAAATATATTAGATATCATAAAAAAGTCTAAACTTGGCAAAGCCCCAGGGCCGGACGGCCTATCGGCAGAGTTCTATAAAATAATGGCGGCAGAAATAGCGGGTACCTTAACCAAATTATTCAATCAATACTATCTCCAGAAAGATATGAAGTCAACCTATTCTTCTGACTCAGTAGTTACTCTAATCCACAAGAAAGCGAAGGATCCAACTAATGTAGCGTCATATCGTCTGATTTCGCTTCTTAATCAAGATTATAAGATCTTAATGTCTCTTATTGTGGAAAGATTGAAAAAATCTATCATAGATATTATCCATCCTGATGAGGCAGGTTTCATTCCAGGGAGAAACGCAGTCAGAAATATGCGCAGAGTCCTTACTACCGTGGACTATCTCCATCGGGTTGACCAGGACGCCGGAAATAAAAATCAGGGGGAAGACATAGCATTACTCACCGTAGATGCCGAGAAGGCTTTTGATTCAATCATCTGGGATCACCTAATAAACTCGTTGAAAAAGTTTGGTTTCTCCGGCGCCCTGGTCGACTTGATTGGGTTAGTATATAATAAGCCCAGGTCTCAACTTCTTATTAATGGCAAATTATTACAAAACATCACTCTGGGCAAAGGAACACGCCAGGGGTGCCCGCTTTCACCATTACTCTTTGATATTGCACTGGAACCTCTAGCCATATATCTAAGAAAGACTCTTCCACCAATTTCGGTGGGGAATCAGAAGGTATCTGTGGCACTTTATGCGGATGATCTATTAATATTCTTACAACATACGAGGCAGTCCATACCACGCTTTATGAAGATATTAAACACATTCAGTTCATTCTCTGGATATAAAATAAATATTAATAAATCAGAAATTCTATGGATCACAAAAAATAGAAATAGCTATTCTGATAATTTCAAAGAAGTACAGAATATTAACTATCTAGGTATCAAGATCAGCAAGAACCCAGCACTCTGGTACCAGCTTAACTTCAAAGAGTTATTTCAGAAATTACAGTATGATCTAGCAAAATGGAATTTATACTATTTATCCATTTCAGCTCGTATAAATGTCATTAAAACCATTATATTCCCAAAATTCTTATTTTTGCTTCAGAATCTACCCCTTTTATTACATAAGAGAGACATTGATAGCTATAACAAGGCTTGTTCTTTTTTTATTTGGGGGAAAAAGACTTCACGTATTGCTTATAACAAGCTGACGCAGGAAAAGCGGTTTGGAGGTTTTTCATGCCCAAATATAAAATACTATAATATGGTTTCCTTGGTCAAATTCGGGGTAGATTGGTTTAGCAAATCAGATTATGTTACTTATTATGAACATGAAACAGAATTAATCAAACCATTTAATCTGCAGGCTGTGCTCCACTATCCATATAAACAACTACCAAGCATTATAACTAGATTAATTACAATTGCTAATGTAGTGATCGCATGGCAGAAATACTGTATAACACTGGGGATAGAATTTCAGACTTCTAGATTACTACCGATCATTGGCAATCCAGCTTTTCCACCAGGATACTGAAATAGTATATTCCATACTTGGGAAAATAAAGGGCTGATTTATGTATCACAACTGAAAGAACTACACACCGGGCAAATTAGAACATTTGAGAATCTAGCATGTGAATATAACTTACCATCTCAGCATTTCTATGCATATTTACAGGCCCGTCATTTTATAAATGACTACGATAGCAGGTTCAGCAAGCATTGGGCACAATCAAATATCGAGGCAGGGATAACTTTATATAAAGCTGGCATTAGATCAATCTCAATTTGGTATCAGTATATTATGAGTAAAGAAGGAGAATTGCATATTAATCACTGTAAACAGAGCTATGCAATTCACTTTCCCGAGTTGCAAGATAAGGACATAATGGACAGCCTTGAAAGAACAAGAGAGGCAACGGATAGAATTAATTTAAGAGAATCTCAGTATAAGGTAATAAACAATTTTTACCTAACCCCAGCCAGAATTGCTAAGTGGGCTCAATCACAGGTTATATGCCCCAAATGTCATAAAGTAAAGGCGGATCTGCTGCATTACTTTTGGACTTGCCCAAAAATTGCGCAATTTTGAAATAAAATCCAATACTGGATAAATAGAAAAGCAAGAGATACGATAGAACTAAAGGCAGAACATATATTTTTTTTGTACCCAACGCAAAATATAGGAGACAGACTTTTCATAAATATAGCGATTTTGATTGCAAGGAATCATCTATGTAAAAGGTGGAAGCATAGAAATTCTCCTTCTATCACTGAATTCATAAACTCCATGAGAAGCCAGATTATGGTAGAGATAATAGGACTGGATAAAGGAGCAGTTAAACAGGTTATTACATTTTTTAAGAAGTGGAAAAAGTATATTTATGGTGAACCTACAACAGTTCAACACTATATTCTTTCGCCATTTCAAGACTCTATACCTTTCCTAGAATTAATCTTAGACGGATCACTACCTTCAAATTGGGCATACAGTCGATAAGGTGGGAATACCAATAGTAGTAAAAGTAAGTTGGAATTTACTTGTAATCTTTAAAGTAAAGATTTTTTTTTTTCTCCCTTCTTTTTTCTCTCCCTCCCCCCCACCCCCGGGTAGTAACATTAATTTTAATTTTTTTCTGTGTTTTTTGTGAGAAATCTTGAGCACAGTTAAAAATATATCGGGATGGATCTGAGTAGTATCCGTATAGAATCATGACTGGACTGAGATATAGACAAAGTAGGTGAACTCAAAATTCAGGCTAAGGGACAGTCTAAAGCAGGTCAAGGGCAAGAGATTGTAAATAAATGTTACTGTAAATTAAATAAAAGGTTAGACAAATGATATTGGAGGGAGAAGATAAGATATCCTGATAGAGAGGATTTGTAATATTTGACTTGATACGGAAAGTTCAAATAACTCAGAAATGTTTTTTTTCAGTTATGTTATTTTCGAGTGTATAAGAATCATATGTTTCATATTTCATGTTGTTGGTATGTAATGTATTTCTGATTTTCTGTTTATAACTTCACCTCCAATAAAACAAAAACAACAAAAAAAAAAAGCCCTCCTTACGCTATCCATTAAAAGAATAGCGTATTAAACATGTTTCAGGGCGAAGAAACAAGTGATTTTATAACTTTTTAATTTTTTAATGAGAATTTTTACAAAAGAGGAACAGTGAAGGGGAGAACAAATCAAATCCACCAGTATTTATTATCTTTTTTCCCCCACTTCCTAACATAGTGTAAGTTTTTTGAACCACAGTGAAGTTTATATTAATTTTCAGCATTATTGCATAGTACTTCAAGCTGCTAATGAGCTATCATTGATAGAATCTTCTCTTTTAATTAGGGTTAAAGGGACATTAAACTCAAATTTTTTCTTTCATGATTCAGATAGAGAATACCATTTTAAACAACTTTCTAATTTACTTCTATAATCTAATTTGCTTAATTCTCTTGATAGTCTTTCCTGAAAAGCATATCTAGATATTCTCAGTAGCTTCTGATTGGTGGCTGCAAATATGTGCCTCATTTCATTAGCAAAGGATATCTAAAGAATGAAGCAAATTCGATAATAGAAGTAAATTGGAATGTTGTTTAAAATTGTATTCTCTCTCTGAATCATGAAAGAAAATGTTTGGCTTTAATGTCCCTTTAACTTGACTCTGTACCCAAGTCAAACAGAATGATCTTCCTGGAATCATCCAGAAGTAATTGACTAAAAACTAGCCTCTCTTTCAATCATTAAAGTTTTGTCAAAAGAATCCTAAAAGTATGCCAAATGCCCATAATATTTAAGTGAGATGACTCACTGCAAAAGGTTGATTTTCTGTGACAGGATGGGTCAATATTTCTTCAGGATGACTTCATGACAACTACAAGATGGGATGGTATTAATTTAGGATGGCTTCATGACAACCACAGGATGGTATGGTATTACTTCAGGATGACTTCATGACAACTACAGGGTTGGTATTATTTTAGGATGGCTTCATGACAACTACAGAATGGATCAATATTACTTCAGGATGGCTTCATGACAACTATTCCATGAAGCAATTCCATGCACTGAAATTTGCAGGCAAACCAAACAATTATAAAAAGCATCCCAAGTAGTCGATGAACAATCCAGATGAATGAAACAAAATGATCATCAAACATAATCTTCCTACTTCATGATGTAAACATTATATTCAATAATTTTGAATAATTCCTATCATATCAGACAACATTTATTAGGGAGACTAACTGTTGTTGAATAGTTCTCTTTTGAGTTGAAAATGTGGTGTGCTAATGGGGTTTAAATTCTCGGCTAAAGTAAATTGTTAAAAGGAAAAAATCACAGACTAATGCTAATGGTTAATAGTGTAAAGCCTTCAAAAATAGCCCAAAAAGTATAATAGTAAAAATATGCTTCAAGTATGTTTTGAAAGTCAGTAGTTAGAAAGGGGAAGCTTTTTAAGTGTATGTGGTTGCTTGTGAACATCAGTCATACATTTTAGGTATGGGTTCACTGCAAACAGCTCTCAACATCCACCATTTGTGAAAAAGTTTAGCCTACATCATGCAATTGATCAGATTATGGTAATGTTGACAAGATATCTCTTGATAAACAGCAACAGGCATGCTAACACACGCTAGTATGCATATATGTGGTGAAAGTCACATTTATAGTATATACTCAATGAGTAAATAAAAAGGCAAAATGCAATCTATTTTATTTTTGTAAACTTCTAATTAAAAAAAATGAAAACAATTCAATCAATGATCTTATCTACACCAATTTAATACTAACTTACACATTGGGAAAACATCTTCATGGAATACTGTTCTTTAACTTACAAAGCAAAGTATTCAAATCTACAAGAAATGTAATCAAATACAAGAATTGTTGAATAAGTGTGTCTGAATTGTAAACAGAGCACACAACAGACAAATGATAAATCTCATAAAAACATAATTAAAGAAAAATAACTGACTGTCTTACTAAATACTGTTTTATTTGATAATAAACTTCAAGTAATTAAAAAGGAAATAAAAATTACAGTCCATAAGGCCCATTTAGCAAGCTCCGTATGGAGCTTGTGGGCCCGTGTTTCTGGCGAGTCTTCAGACTCTCCAGAAACAGCAGGTCTAAAGATCGAGTACAATCGGGTTGATTGACACCTCCCTGCTGGCGGCCCATTGGCCGCGAGTCTGCAGGGGGCTGTGTTGCACCAGTAGCTCTTGTGAGCTGTTGGTGCAATGCTGAATACGGAGACTTTATTGCTCTCTGCATTCAGCGAGGTCTTGCGGATCTGATCAACACTGTCGGATCAGGTCCACAAGACCTTTGATACATAGGCCCCCATGTGTAGTCTCCCAATTTTGGATAAATAACATGAACTTTAAAAACAACCCAGTCCATTTTTCAAAAACCAGTAAATGCCTGCATGGTTGATTTGTGTATGTTTCAGGTGCATGTTTACCTTTTGTAAAACTATAAAAAATATGCCCCCAAGCCTTATTTTCCACTGTGCCCATAGTAAACTGTATTTGCTGCTGAATTCACCATTTCTGCTTCTTGTCACTACAACTTCTGTTCTAAAGATTAAAACAAATTTTAATTTATCCCTAATTGCTAATACAAAGATTTTAAGAGGAGTAATCCGTCTCGCAATCTATTTACAGCCTTTTTTATGAAGTTACTTTATTCTGAAAACCATTCATTATGTACAGAAAAATATGTTATTTTAAATAGATTCAGATACCTAATGTATTTTTGAGTGATCCACTGTACATTTTTGTTGATAACTGATCCATTTTCTCACTTGAATTTTTTATTTTCAAACGGCTAGATTACGAGTCTTGCGTTATGGCTCATAACGCTGCTTTTTCACTACCGCTGCTATTAGGAGTCTTGTAGGTATAGCTGTACCGCACACCTTTTTGGCCGTAACACAACGTAACTACTGCACCTTTCAAAAAAGTCCTTTTTCAATGGGACTTCTATAGCGCCGGTATTTTTCCTGGCTAAATCACTTTACTGTGGTTTAAAGGCAAAAATGCAGGCAGCCTTTATTAAACATCCCTTTAACCTGGCTGAAGACCATGTGGGATGAAAAGTGGGCCATTAGCCCATTTCTGATTAACCCATTGCAGCAGGGTTTAGGGGGCAGCACATTTTGAGGTTTGCTTCTATAGTACAATAATCTCCCACTCCTATGCATGCTGGTCAAATGTTTTAATTTTAGTACAAATTAATGTTGTCTAGTGGGGGTAAAAGAACCTTCATTGTGTTCTTGGATCTCTGTTGTGAGAAATACATAAGAATAATAGTAGCTAATTTTGTCGTGGGTGGAGAGGATTGTGGGCAGCTAAGTGTCTAGTGCAGCACAAAATGAAATACACCAAAGAGCATATACTGTGATAGTGGATTATTTGTTACACTCCAGTTGACATTGAGAAGCTGTCTCTGTACTTCATAGAAAAACACATTTTACAGAGTTAAAATTCTAACTAAAAAAATTAAAAGGTCCCTCCAAAGATTGTTTTTGGAACATTGATGTATTATGCATGTTTACCGGCTCCAGCCTTCCATTGCTATTAGCATTTTGTTCTCATTTCAAGAAGATGAGCAGTGCACAATAACCAATCAGAACGTCATATCCAGAGGCGTAACTAGAAACCACAGGGCCCAGGTGCAAGAATCTAAGAAGCGGCCCCCACCATCCTTCCAAAAAAAAGGTGAATTTAATACTTTTTTTTTATATATATACATTTAACACAGAAAAATGTGAATCAGATTACATGTCTGCAAAAGGAGGTACCCTGTGCCCACAGTTTGTGAGATGGTCTGACCCCCTATTACTGTATATATATATATATATATATATATATATATATATATATATATATATATATATATATATATATATATATATATAGTGACACTATTTAACCCCCAGTACTGTATATAGTAAGTTAGTGACATAGTCTGTAATCTGCCGGTGAGATGGCTGGCCTGACCCTACCCGCCCAGTACTTTATAAAGTGACCACAGTAGTCAGTGACATGGTCCACCCCCCCATACTGTATATAGTGGTACTGTATAGTGACACTGTTTACTCCCAGCCCCCCATGCTGTAGTAACAAGGTCTGTAATTTGGTGGTTCCACAAACATACATGCTTAAGAACACACACAGTCACATACATACATACACACATACACACACATAAACACCAATGGGTAAAACAGAAACACTAACCCCTGTAGTCATGTCACACTCACGTGATATCAGTGCAGGCAGTGGTAGGTTAACGTTTTTTATTTAAAAAATAAATAAATATATATATATATATATGTATATATATATATATATATATATATATAAAATATATATATTTTTTTTAAGCTGGGCCCCCACCCTCAGGGGCCCAGTCGCACCTGCAACCTCTGCACCCCCTGTAGTTTCGCCCCTGGTCATATCATTAACTTCATATACTAGACTTGTCAGTTTCCAGGGCAGTGAAACAAGAGTGACTGTGAGCTCTGTCTACTGTACTGTCTAACTGACTGTCTAAACTATCCCCTAGGCTAGGCTCTCTCTCTGCTCCTTACCTGATGGCTGAGAGACTGAGCTTTGTCGTCTCGATAATCCAGTCTCCCCCAGGCGGCCAAGGCACATCTGGGCTGAGTGAGGGTGAGGCGGCCGGCTGCTGACTGATTTAATAGTAGTGTACTCTGTTAAGTTTGTCAACCAACTTGCCAAGTGCGACGGTGCCACTGTTTGCGAGTGCAACTGCCTGCATGTGACGGTGTATTTTGCCTGACCAGTAGTCCCACACATCGGCGCATGCTATTGTCCTGCCCCTTCTACCCAAGTCCCTGCCCCCTAACCAATCACTTTTTTCAGATTTTGCCGGTGAAGCAGCCCAGCTGCCCTTACCCCTCCTGTAATGTTCCAGTCAGCCAGAGTTTTGGGCAAGGGTGGGTGCGTGGAGCTTGGAAATAGTGACGTCATCCTGCACAACCGGGCCCGGATTACATTTTTTTTTTTTATATAAATTGCAATGCTATGTGAGCAGTGGGCCCGGGGCCCTCAATCCCGGCCGGGCCCCTGACTGCAGTCACCACTGTCACACCCTGATGGCAGCCCTGGCCGCCACTATAATAAACATATTAACCCCTAAACCGCTGCACTCCCGCATCGCAAAAACTAGTTAAATATTATTAACCCCTAATCTGCTGCCCCCAATGTCGTCTCCATCTACATAAAGTTATTAACCACTAATCTATCGCCTCCAATGTCGCCGCCGCCACTATACTAAAGTTATTAACCCCTAAACCTCTGGCCTCCCACATAACAAACACTAAATAAATATATTAACCCTTAACCCTAAGTTTAACCCTAACACCCCCTAACTTTAATATAATTAAAATAAATCAAAATAAAACGTAATATCATTACCTAAATAATTCCTATTTAAAACTAAATACTTACCTGTAAAATAAACCCTAAGCTAGCTACAATATAACTAATAGTTACATTGTAGCTACCTTAGATTTTATTTTTATTTCACAGCTAAGTTTGTATTTATTTGAACTAGGTAGACTAGTTAGTAAATAGTTTTTAACTATTTACTAACTATCTAGTTAAAATAAATACAAATTTACCTGTAAAATAAAACCTAACCTGAGTTACACTAACACCTAACATTACACCAAAATTGAATAAATTACATTAATTAAATACAAGTAACTAAATTACAAAAAAACTCACTAAATTACACAAAAAAAAAAAATGATCAAATATTTAAACTAATTACACCTAATCTAATAGCCCTATCAAAATAAAAAAGGTCCCCCAAAATAAAAAAAAATCCTAGCTTACACTAAACTGCCAATAGCCCTTAATAGGGCCTTTTGCGGGGCATTGTCCCAAAGAAATCAGCTCTTTTACCTGTTAAAAAAAAAAAATACAAACAACCCCCCAACAGTAAAACCCACCACCAACACAACCAACCCCCCCAAAAAAAAAACTACCTAAAAAACCTAAGCTCCCCATTGCCCTGACATGGCATTTAGCTCTTTTTTGTGCCCAAAAACCCTAATCTAAAAATAAACCCACCCAATAAGCCCTTAATAAAACCCAACACTAACCCCGAAAATCCACTTATAGTTTTTTAAGACCGGACATCCAGTCGGGAGAAGTCTTCATCCAAGCGGGCAGAAGTCCTCAACGAAGCCGGGAGAAGTCTTCATCCAAGCGGCAAGAAGTCGTCCTCAAGGCGGGCAGAAGTCTTCATCCAGACGGCATCTTCTATCTTCAGCTTTCCGACGCGGAGCAGCTCCATCTTCAAGACATCCGGCACAGAGCATCATCTTCTTTCACTGGCTATTTAAGAATGAAGTTTCCTTTAAATGACGTCATCCAAGATGGCGTCCCTTGAATTCCGATTGGCTGATAGAATTCTATCAGCCAATCAGAATTAAAGGTAACAGATCCTAGGGATTGAGCTCGCATTCTATTGGCTGTTCCAATCAGCCAATCAGAATTCAAGGGAGGCCATCTTGGATGATGTCATTTAAAGGAAACTTCATTCTGGAATAGCCAGTGAAAGAAGAGGATGCTCCGCGCTGGATGTCTTGAAGATGGAGCTGATCCGTGTTGGAAGGATGAAGATAGAAGATGCCGTCTGGATGAAGACTTCTGCCTGCCTTGAGGATGACATTTTGCCGCTTGGATGAAGACTTCTCCCGGCTTCGTTGAGGACTTTTGCCCGCTTGGATGAAGACTTCTCCCAGCTGGATGAGGATGGATGTCCGGTCTTCAAAAACTGTAAGTGAATCTTTGGGGGTTAGTGTTAGGTTTTATTAAGCGTTTATTGGGTGGGTTTTATGTTTAGATTAGGGTTTTGGGCACCAAAAAAGAGCTAAATGACCTTTCAGGGCAATGCTCATCCAAATGCCCTTTTCAGGGCAATGGGGAGCTTAGGTTTTTTAGGTCGTTTTTTGGGGAGGGGTTGGTTGTGTGGGTGGTGGGTTTTACTGTACAGGTAAAAGAGCTGATTTCTTTGGGGCAATGCCCGGCAAAAGGCCCTTTTAAGGGGTATTGGCAGTTTAGTGTAGGCTAGTTTTTTATTTTGGGGGGCTTTTTTTATTTTGATAGGGCTATTAGATTATGTGCAATTAATTTAAATATTTGATCATTGCTTTTTTATTTTGTGTAATTTAGTGTTTATTTTGTTTTGTAATTTAGTTAATTGTATTTAATTAATGTAATTTATTTAATTTTAGTGTAATGTTAGGTGTTAGTGTAACTTAGGTTAGGTTTTATTGTACAGGTAAATTTGTATATATTTTAACTAGATAGTTAGTAAATAGTTAATAATAACTATTTACTAACTAGTCTACCTAGTTAAAATAAATACAAACTTAACTGTGAAATAAAAATAAAACCTAAGTTAGCTACAATGTAACTATTAGTTATATTGTAGCTAGCTTAGGGTTTATTTTATAGGTAAGTATTTAGTTTTAAATAAGAATTATTTAGGTAATAATAGTAAGTTTTATTTCGATTTATTTTAATTATATTAAAGTTAGGGTTAGGTTTAAGGGGTTAATATATTTATTTAGTGTTAGTGATGTGGTAGGCCAGAGGTTTAGGGGTTAATAACTTAAGTATAGTTCCGGCGGCGGTGATGTTGGGGGCGGCAGATTAGGGGTTAATAAATTTATGTAGGTGGTGACTACATTGGGGCAGCAGATTAGGGGTTAATAAGGTGTAATGTAGGTAGCGGCAATGTCTGGGCGGCAGATTAGGGGTTAATAAGTGTAATATAGGTGTCGGCGATGTCAGGGGCAGCAGATTAGGGGGTGTTTAGACTTGGGGTTTATGTTAGGGTGTTAGGTTTAAACATACATTTTATTTCCCCATAGGAATCAATGGGGCTGCGTTACGGAGCTTTACGCTCCTTTATTGCAGGTGTTAGGCTTTTTTTTAGCCGGCTCCTCCCATTGATGTCTATGGGGAAATCGTGCACAAGCACTTAAAACCAGCTCAAAGCAGCGCTGGTATTTGTGTGCGGTATGGAGCTCAACGCTGCCATATTGCCCACAAACGCAGGTTTTTAGAAAACCTGTAATAGCAGCGCTATTAAAGGTGAGCGGTGGAAATAACTTGCAAGTTATTACTGAGGCACTCATAACGCAAAACTCGTAATCTGGCCGAAAGTTGTTTATGCTATATTCAAATGCATAGTTGCCAACACATGGTTCTGTAAATGTGTGCTGTGCAACTGTGCTGAAATTAAAGACAACCCCCCCCCCCAAAAAAAAATAGTTTGACATTGTAAGGCAACATATCATAAATAACCCCATTACTTTTACTTAAAACTTTTGAAATGGGACTGATGACTAAATCACTATGACTGCACCTGCTTGAGGCCAATGATTAATTCTCATCTGACAATATATATATATATATATATATATATATATATATATATATATATATATATATATATATATATATATATATATATATATATATATACCTATCATGGAAATGCAATCAAGATGGACACAGAAAAGAATATAACTGTGTTATCAGGAATGTTAATCTGAAGCCTTATAACAGATATAAGCACAAAGTTGCAGTTTTCAAGCTGACATTTGTGTTGATTAATTTTCTGGGCACAACTAAAGTAACAGGATTACTAATCACCATGCTAGTCTTTTCCTCCTCTGATAGCGGATTTCTTACTGCCAATGGGTCAAGTTCCACACGTTCAAACTAGGAGTTGTCATATTGGAGCTTATATATATTTTTGTTCTCGGTGACACATTCACAGATCAGTGACAATGCTGGCTTTTTGACAGCTGTATTGTCCACTTTTGGTTATCCAGCACGATATAGATCAGGAGAGTTACATTTTTAGCAGTGGCTGCATTGCTTTCTAGAATTCATTTAGCCTTTTATATACAGGTAGAAAACCCTTTATCTAAACTGCTTTAACTGCATCGTTAAAATGGGACAGTTTGGAGAGGGTATGGGACCAAGTGTAAACAACAATATGTTATGTAATTCAGGCAGCATGCACTTGTCATAATACAGCTTATAAATGCAACCTAAAGGTAATTTGTATCATTTTTAATAATTCATATACATAGTACCATCATAAAGATAGTACAGTACTGTAATCAAAAAAGTAATATTTGTTGTTTTAAATAAATATAGACTACTAACACTTTTGTGACCGGGTTATAAAGTCTACATCGGAACAATTTCAATTATGGGATCAGGTCTTGTGGGCGTCCCTATGACGCTAGGAACGCTCTCCAGACCGCGATCAAATCCTGCAAGCGCAGTTGGCTTCAGGACAGTCGTTGGCTATGACGTTGTATTCCATCATAACGGCTTTAAAGCCCAGCGCCGTTGTGATGGAATACAACGGCATAATGGCGGGAAGAGGTTTATTGCATTCTAGAACACAAAAAATTAAAGACACCATAGAACTGTCTTAGTGAGCTTTGAGTGTGTTAATTTTTCTTGGGTCTTGTCCTTTTAACCTTTAAATAAATGTATATTTGACTTGTCCAGTTGCTGGTCTTTCCTATGGAAGGGTGGATTATAAAGCACCTAACTTGAGAGCTCAATTATTAGCCTTTCACAAAGTTTACACAATTCTCCAGTTGAGGACTTTTGGATTGATATTGGACTATATCCTTTTTACAGCATACAGTAATTTAGTGATATCCTCACATTCAGCTAGATTACGAGTCTTGCATTATGAGTAAAAAAGCAGCGTTAAGGCTCATAACACTGCTTTTTTACTACCGCTGGTATTACGAGACTTGCATATTTAGGGGCACCGCACACTTTTTTGGCCTTACCGCAAATCAACTTACGCAGTTTGCGTATAGTCTTTTTTCAATGGGACTTTCATAGCGCTGGTATTACAAGCTTTTTTTTTATTGGAACAGCCAATAGAATGCAAGCTCAATCCTATTGGCTGATTGGATCAGCCAATAGGATTGAAGTTCAATCCTATTGGCTGATTGATCAGCCAATAGGATTTTTTTCAAACTTAATTCCGATTGGCTGATAGAATTCTATCAGCCAATCTGAATCTAAGGGACGCCATCTTGGATGACATCACTTAAAGAGACATTCATTCTGGAAGAAGACTTCTTTGGAAGAGGATGCTCTGATGTCTTGAGGATGGACCAGCTCCTAGCCGGATGGATGAAGATAGAAGATGCCTTGTGGATGAAGACTTCTGCCTGTCTGTAGGACCACTTCTCTCGGCTTGGATGAAGACTTCTCCCGGCTTCGTTGAGGACTTCTTGCCGCTTCATTGAGGACTTCTCCCAGCTTCGCTGAGGATGGATGTCGGCTCTTCTAAACTGTAAGTGGATCTTCGGGGGTTAATGTTAGGTTTTTTTAAGGGTTTATTGGGTGGGTTTTATGTTTAGGTTAGGGTTTGGGCCGCAATAGAACTAAATGCCCTTTTCAGGGCATGGGGAGCTTAGGTTTTTTTAGTTAGGGTTTTATTTGGGGGGTTGGTTGTGTGGGTGGTGGGTTTTACTGTTGGGGGGGTTGTTTGTATTTTTTTTTACCGGTAAAAGAGCTGATTACTTTGGGGCAATGCCCCGCAAAAGGCCCTTTTAACGGCTATTGGTAGTTTTAAATCTCTTGTAATTTGTTTTTTATTTTGTGTAATTTAGTGTTTGTTTGTTTTTGTAATTTAGATAATTGCATTTAATTTAGTTAATTTATTTAATTTAGGTAATTTATTTAATTGTAGTGTAGTGTTAGGTGTTAGTGTAACTTAGGTTAGGTTTTATTTTACAGGTAAATTTGTATGTATTTTAGCTAGGTAGCTATTAAATAGTTAATAACTATTTAGTAACTATTCAAAATAAATAAAAACTTGCATGTAAAATAAAACTAAACCCTAAGATAGCTACAATGTAACTATTAATTATATTGTAGCAAGCTTAGGGTTTATTTTACAGGTAAATATTTATTTTTAAATAGGAATTATTTAGTTAATAATAGTAGGTTTTATTTAGATTTATTTAAATTATATTTAAGTTAGGGGGTGTTAGGGCTAGGTTTAGACTTAGGTTTAGGGGTTAATAAATTTAGTATAGTGGCGGTGACGTTGGGTACAGCAGATTAGGGGTTAATAATATTTGACTAGTGTTTGCGATATGGGAGTGTGGCGGTTTAGGGGTTAATATGTTTTTTATAGTGGCAGCGATGTCCGGAGCGGCAGATTAGGGGTTAATAAGTATAATGTAGGTGTCGGCAATGTCAGGGGCGGCAGATTAGGGGTTAATAAGTGTAAGGTTAAGGGTATTTAGACTCGGGGTTCGTGTTAGGTTGTTAGGTGTAAACATAAATTTAGTTTACCCATAGGAATCAATGGGGCTGCGTTACGGAGCTGTATGCTGTTTTATTGCAGGTGTTAGGCTTTTTTTCAGCCGGCTCTCCCCATTGATGTCTATGGGGAAATCGTGCACGAGCACGTACAACCAGCTCACCGCTGACTTAAGCAGCGCTGGTATTGGAGTGCGGTATGGAGCTTAATTTTGCTCTACGCTCACTTCTTGCCTTTTAACACCGGGTTTGTAAAAAATTGTAATACCAGCGCTGTAGGAAAGTGAGCGGTGACAATAACGTGCAAGTTTTTTATTGTTTTTTGTCAGTTCACAAATTATTTATTGTAAAACACACACAGTAATCCGATGATGTCCATATACAAATGACATTTATTTTAATATTTATCATAAAGACCACTCAATCCAATTGATCAACACACACTCAAATTTGTTATTTTAGTGATCAGCATTTATCATCAGTTCCAATTGACATTGTTAGACAATGTAGATCTTAGCTGTGTTAACGTCAGATTTGTGATCAATTTGCTAATAGAAAAAAAAAGGGGTGTTTCTGTTTTTCCAAAATCCAGGGTAAAAAAATGTAAAGGGGCATATTTATCAAGCTCCATATGGAACTTGATGTTCCATGTTCCTGGTGAGCCTTCAAGCTCGCCGGAAACACAAGTTATGAAGCAGCGGTCTAAAGACCGCTGCTCCATAACCTGTCCACCTGCTCTGAGGTGACGGACAGACATTGCCAGAAATCAACCTGATCGAATACGATCGGGTTGATTGATCGAATATGATTGGGTTGATTGACACCCCCTGCTAGTGGCCGATTGGCAGCAAATCTGCAGGGGCGGCATTGCACCAGCAGTTCACAAGAACTATTGGTGCAATGATAAATGCAGAGAGCGTATGCGGTCAGCATTTATCGATGTGCAGCGGACATGATCCACAATGATAATGCGGCCCCAAAGAGTGCAATCAACCCCTATATTAGTCATAAGTAATTGCTCAAGAATCACACATGCCATACTTTTTTTTAGCAATCTAGCTTTGATGCAAATGTCATACTGAACAGAGAACACTCAAGTTATTTCATTTCAGGGTAAATCAAGAGATGAAACCTTATACAAATGTTTTCACTTTTGTTAGAAATGTTATGAGCAGGGATAGGCAAGGTGTCCGTACACAGACACTGGTATCTAGCCCCTGCAGTGTCCCCCACAACCTTAGTATATCATTTCTTTCTAATTAAATAATAAAAAGAAAAAAAATATGTAGTGTGAATAAAGTTAGTGGCTTGTCAAGAGACTGCTAGCGATATTGGGTGATAAGTTGGAATAAATAAAGCCTGAGTGAAATACTGGATGTGTATCTACATCTGTATAATAACACCCAGCTCTATACAAAGACACAGAAGTGACACTGGCACATGGGTATAGCCAGACAAGGGCTGGTTATAGGGTCAGTGGTATCTGCATCAGTATAATAACACCCAGCACTATATAATGACACAATAGTGACACTGGCACATGGGTATAGCCAGAGGAAGGCTGGTTATAGAATCAGTGGTATCTGCATCAGTGTAATAACACCCAGCACTATATACTGACACAGTAGTGACCCTGGCACATGGGTATACCCTGAGGAGGGCTGGTTATAAGATCAGTGGTATCTGCATCAGTATAATAACACCCAGCTCTATACAAAGACACAGTAGTGACACTGGCACATGGGTATACCCAGACAAGGGCTGGTTATAGGGCCAGTGGTATCTGCATCAGTATAATAACACCCATCACTATATAATGACACAGTAGTGACACTGACACATGGGTATAGCCAGAGGAGGGCTGGTTATAGGATCAGTGGTATCTGCATCAGTATAATAACACCCAGCACTATATAATGACACATTAGTGACACTGACACATGGGTATAGCCAGAGGAGGGCTGGTTATAGGATCAGTGGTATCTGCATCAGTATAATAACACCCATCACTATATAATGACACAGTAGTGACACTGACACATGGGTATAGCCAGAGGAGGGCTGGTTATAGGATCAGTGGTATCTGCATCAGTATAATAACACCCAGCGCTATATAAAGACACAGTAGTGATACTGGCACATGGGTATAGCCATAGAAGGGCTGGTTATAGAATCAGTGGTATCTGCATCTGTATAATAACACCCAGCTCTATACAAAGACACAGTAGTGACACTGGCACATGGGTATACCCAGACAAGGGCTGGTTATAGGGTCAGTGGTATCTGCATCAGTATAATAACACCCAGCACTATAAAATAATGTTTTTTATTTCAAATGTACCTTGGTGTCCTTCACTAAGGTCTGTACTTTTGAAAACATCCGCCTTTGTCTGTGCCTGTTCCTGGTTATGAGTCACTTATTATTTTAAAATAAGCATTCAATTAGAATGGCTTAGAAAGGAATGATCTCTGACAGTAGTTGTCATTCAACTTCCAACACTGATTCACTTACACAACAAATGTGAAACATCAAACTATTTTATTGTGCTAACATACAAAATACCCATTTCAAAATGTGTTGATTAGGATCAGCTCATCAAAAGTACTTGCGTCAAAAGCTGTCATAAATTGCAGTCGCCAATTTGGCAGTGAACTAGCTTAAGCTGCACTTTTGTTGGAAAAACATTTTGACAAATATACATTGGGGATATCAGTGCTTTAGATTTAGACATAAACAATGACTCTTAATTAAAACACCTACTGTTCTTTCTTGGCCAGCAAGTTCATTAGCACTGCTGCAAGCTCATTCCATGCAGCTCTCCAAATTTAGTATTACTGTTTGAGATTCTAATATTCATAGACTTAGGTTATTATTATATTATTATTAATGTCGTCTTGAAAGCATATCAAGGTGAAACCACAGACAATCCTCAGGAAGCAAAATAGTAACCGAGTACATTATTAACTGCAAAGAATAAAGAAAAAAATCCTAAAAAAGAAAACTTGTATTAAATGTAAAAATAAGATCTGCACTGAATAGACAACACATTTTAAATTGTATTCCATCCAATAAATAATCTTCAAACAAAAATGTGGATGGTGGTGGTGAACATGGTGGAGGTGAAGGGGGTAGCAGAAGAAGTTTAAAAAAAACTGCTCGCAACCACAAATTAATCATTATAAAAGGCCACTAACCGCATCAAATATACAGGGGATCCCTGGCGTCCAATGCAAGACCTTCTGATTAAAAATATTTTCTTTCTACAGACATCTAACATAAAGACCAAGCTCTTAATGACTTAAGCCCATGGCAGACCCTCTTTACTTAAAGTGCCATAAAACAGGTTGAGATATGTGCATATCCTAAAAGGGCTAATTAGGTAAAAAATAGTTTGCATAAAATTGTTTAAAAATTGTTGGAAGTATTTTAAAATAATTTTCAAAAATAAGCAAAAATACTTAAAATAGCCATGCTGTCTGGACACTGTGCTCCACCCCCCTTATCAGTGTTTAGACGCAGGCATTGTATTTCACCTGAGTTCACAGCTTCTAGGCATGCTCCAGCAGATAATCCCTATGCATTTGTGTATTTTACCAAAACAACAATGGATATAGCTACAGCCATAAAAGGAATTGTGTGGGGGGAGTTAGAGCTGTACAATTTCGAAACTTAAAAGAAAGGGTTAATGCAGAGGCACTGCAGTATAAATTTGCAGGTAAAGTAATTAATAGACATATTGTTATATTTTGTCTCTATCTTAAAGGGACAGTAAACCTTAAAAATAATGTTATATAATTCTGCACATAGTGCAGAATTATATAACATTATATTAGCGCAAACACTGTAAAACCTAATATTCCCTTATAATTTTTAAAAGAAACGTCTGTTTTACAGACCCGCTATCTTCTGAGCGGGTCTGTTTGTTTTACATAGCGCATCGGGCCAGCTGTATAGTCACAGCCCTGCCCGACCGCGCCATTATACTAAAATTATAAGGGAATATTAGGTTTTACAGAAACGGCTGTTTTACAGACCCGTTCTCTGTGATCTTCTGAGCGGGTCTGTTTGTTTTACATAGCGCATCGGGCCAGCTGTATAGTCACAGCCCGGCCCGACCGCGCCATTATACTAAAATTATAAGGGAATATTAGGTTTTACAGTGTTTGCGCCAATATAATGTTATATAATTCTGCACTATGTAACACTATTTTTAAGGTTTACTGACACTTTAACTTGTTTTATGTCCCGACTCCCTTTAAAGAGAACATCATTGCAGCCTTCCTTCTTAATAAATCATATGGACTTACAGTATGAACACAATAATTTACACAATAATTTACCTTTAATACTCTTCATAACTTTAACCCCTTACCGACATACCCTGTATGTCACCCGGTTGTTAAAGAGTTTACTAGCGCAGGTTTGCCCGACAGTACTAGTACTGCATGCCTCTCTCATGGAATATGTAGTATAGCGAGGTCTTGCAGATATTGGCAAGACCTGCCATATAAACAAGCCCAGATTAGAGGGCCTGTGAGCGACTGCTGACGTACCCTATGCGGTTAAAGCAGGAATTGAAATACAGCAAGAGGAATCACATACGGAAAGGCTATTATAGCTTTATAGGGCTCATCAGCATATGATAGATTCCTGCTTGCTTTATAGTGAGCCTGGTATAAGGCACCCAAACCAGTTTCTATTTAAAAGTTATGGTGAGCATTGTTCCCTAGTTTTCAAGAAGTGCACATTCATTTTTCAAGTGTACATAGTTTGCTTCAGAATCGGGAATCACTAAGTGTGTGTTCACTGCTCCCCAGAGGTTTACTCATCTACCCAGGTGCCCTAATTAAGAGAAAATCCAGCATTATATCAGTTAGGCAGCAGGTACTGCAGTAGAGCTATACAAAACTGTGAGGCCAACATTTTTTAAATTGGTATTGTAATTGTGTCAATTGCTCAAAATGAAAAGGAACACAGTTCTGGTTTTCCCTACTTCATGTATATCCGGTCTGCGCCCTGAAGCAGCACATATCTGAGAGCATCAGGTGATGGGCATTGTTCTAAGGTCTGTTGGGTATAGGTAACATAAAAGAGTGCATATTTATATGTCTGGACTGGGGTCTTGACATATATATGGCATAAGGATGGTGCAGGGTCACCAAGTTCGTGGTTTATTGGCAATCTTTTTATAGCCTAGGCCATCTTTATGTAGAGCAACAAATCAGTTTTTCAGATCCTCAGTGAGTTCTTTGCCATGAGGTGCCATGTTGAACTTCAAGTGACCAGTATGAGAGAGTGTGAGAGCGATAACACCAAATTTAACACACTTGCTCCCAATTTACACCTGAGACCTTGTAACACTAACGAGTCACATGACACCAGGGAGGGAAAATGGCTAACTGGGTCCAATTTGGACATTTCCACTTAGGGGTGTAGTTACTTTTGTTGCCAATGGTTTAGACATTAATGGCTGTGTGTTATTATTTCGAGGGGACAGCAAATTTACACTGTTATACATATATATAACTGGCCCAGCACTACACACACACATATACATATATATACACACATATATGTGTTTGTGTGTGTGTATGTACAGGGAGTGCAGAATTATTAGGCAAGTTGTATTTTTGAGGATTAATTTTATTATTGAACAACAACCATGTTCTCAATGAACCCAAAAAACTCATTAATATCAAAGCTGAATAGTTTTGGAAGTAGTTTTTAGTTTGTTTTTAGTTATAGCTATTTTAGGGGGATATCTGTGTGTGCAGGTGACTATTACTGTGCATAATTATTAGGCAACTTAACAAAAAACAAATATATACCCATTTCAATTATTTATTTTTACCAGTGAAACCAATATAACATCTCAACATTCACAAATATACATTTCTAACATTCAAAAACAAAACAAAAACAAATCAGTGACCAATATAGCCACCTTTCTTTGCAAGGACACTCAAAAGCCTGCCATCCATGGATTCTGTCAGTGTTTTGATCTGTTCACCATCAACATTGCGTGCAGCAGCAACCACAGCCTCCCAGACACTGTTCAGAGAGGTGTACTGTTTTCCCTCCTTGTAAATCTTACATTTGATGATGGACCACAGGTTCTCAATGGGGTTCAGATCAGGTGAACAAGGAGGCCATGTCATTAGATTTTCTTCTTTTATACCCTTTCTTGCCAGCCACGCTGTGGAGTACTTGGCCGCGTGTGATGGAGCATTGTCCTGCATGAAAATCATGTTTTTCTTCAAGGATGCAGACCTTCCTGTACCACTGCTTGAAGAAGGTGTCTTCCAGAAACTGGCAGTAGGACTGGGAGTTGAGCTTGACTCCATCCTCAACCTGAAAAGGCCCCACAAGCTCATCTTTGATGATACCAGCCCAAACCAGTACTCCACCTCCACCTTGCTGGCGTCTGAGTCGGACTGGAGCTCTCTGCCCTTTACCAATCCAGCCACGGGCCCATCCATCTGGCCCATCAAGACTCACTCTCATTTCATCAGTCCATAAAACCTTAGAAAAATCAGTCTTGAGATATTTCTTAGCCCAGTCTTGACGTTTCAGCTTGTGTGTCTTGTTCAGTGGTGGTCGTCTTTCAGCCTTTCTTACCTTGGCCATGTCTCTGAGTATTGCACACCTTGTGCTTTTGGGCACTCCAGTGATGTTGCAGCTCTGAAATATGGCCAAACTGGTGGCAGGTGGCATCTTGGCAGCTGCACGCTTGACTTTTCTCAGTTCATGGGCATTTATTTTGCGCCTTGGTTTTTCCACACGCTTCTTGTGACCCTGTTGACTATTTTGAATGAAACGCTTGATTGTTCGATGATCACGCTTCAGAAGCTTTACAATTTTAAGAGTGCTGCATCCCTCTGCAAGATATCTCACTATTTTTGACGTTTCTGAGCCTGTCAAGTCCTTCTTTTGACCCATTTTGCCAAAGGAAAGGAAGTTGCCTAATAATTATGCACACCTGATATAGGGTGTTGATGTCATTAGACCACACCCCTTCTCATTACAGAGATGCACATCACCTAATATGCTTAATTGGTAGTAGGCTTTCGAGCCTATACAGCTTGGAGTAAGACAACATGCATAAAGAGGATGATGTGGTCAAAATACTCATTTGCCTAATAATTCTGCACTCCCTGTATATATATATATATATATATATATATATATATATATATATATATATATATATATATATATATATATATATATATATATATATATATATATATATAGTAAGAAAATAAAATAAATTGGGCAACAGCTCACTTAGTTTACAATTGGTCAGTATGTAAGGGCTGCAGTATCCAACCAGAAATAAGGATTGTATAT
Organism: Bombina bombina; assembly: GCF_027579735.1. Classification (NCBI taxonomy): domain Eukaryota; kingdom Metazoa; phylum Chordata; class Amphibia; order Anura; family Bombinatoridae; genus Bombina; species Bombina bombina. The sequence continues at coordinate 468,860,654 of NC_069502.1, read as the reverse complement.
ATAAAGTTAACCATATGAGAGGCTGACTATTGTCTATGAGTAAGGCTCCAAAGGAGCTAAAACGCTTAAGACTGATGTCCATCTGCAGCTCTTATTGATCTTATGCTATACTCCATACTTGCTTTTAATGCTGTTACTATTTTTGAATAACTAAAGTTGCTTTGAGCTGTTGCCCGATTCCTTTTATTCTCTTACTACAATTTAGCGATGGAGATCGCTTAAGGGGCATAGCTTGGCACTTACTTTGTTTATGAAGAAAACCTGTGGATGAAGGAATACTTGGCCACTATACGGAACACACTGCTAGTGTGACATCATCAGGAGTTGACCGAAGCATTCAACAGAGAACGCTATTGCACAAGGAGCTACCTTGTAAAGCGAAGAGTGTTTGTTTTTTGGAGGAGCGTGACAACTAGTGCCAGACATGGAAAGAGGAGTATGTTTCTCTTACATAGACCCTATGTCGTAGCAATACTGGGGTAGAGGTTGCGGTTAAGTCTGAAGTGGCTTTGACTGCCGAATTTGACTGGCTCGTTTGCTGAAGGATTTACCCTGATTACATCTCATATAATCCATATATATATACATATATATTAAAGCTCACAGTTTTCATTAGAATATTTTCTGGTAGAGACATAGCACTGCTTTGATTCTTTGTTTATATATATATATTGCACTGCAATAACCAACTCACGTATGCAGCAGCCAGGGTGCAAAGTCAAAAGTAATTCAGTTTTCCAGGAAGAGACTGCACTCCCTGGGCTTGTATACAAGTAGCTTTTATTTAACACAGGTTAAAATAGGGAATAGAGCATGACGTTTCAATGCCCTACTGGCATCTTTAGCAAATGTCCCAAAATAGTTAGAATAGCATCATAACCAGACCTTCTTTGGGACATTATGCGGGTGATATTGCTATTCTAACTATTTGGGGACATTTGATAAAGATGCCAGTAGGGCATCGAAATGTCATGCTCTATTCCCTATTTTTTTTTTTTAAATAAGTTTTTTATTGAGGTAATGAGCAGTAACATAGAAACAGTACATATGTCCAGATACAGATCAGACTTGGAAAAAACATCTTTACAATTCTAAAGTAGAAAATAGGCTAGGTCTAAAACATTAAGGTACCAGTGAAATTGTTATAATTGCCATGCCAAACCCATATCTATACTAAGTACTTGCGAATGAAAACTTAAACTGTACAAAATAACAAAACAACAAGTCTAGCAATGAGCAAAATTCTGGCAGAGATTACAAACGTATGTCTAAGATGTGGATTATAAAATGTATAATATATAGGGTTGAAAGTAAACAGAAAAGACTTGCGTGTGGCAAAGATGGCTAACTGGAACATATTATAAAGAAACCTTATTTTATAAACTTTGACTTAGTAAGGGTAAGAATGGTCCCCAAATTACTGTGGAGACCATAAAGTAATTTATCTATTCAGAGTCAATTGTGTTAAGATGGGGTTTAGTATCATGGTTTTATTTTGGGGGGAGGTAGATTCAGTGGCAAGAGCCGCTCTGGTTAAAAAAAAAAGGGGAAAAGAGGGGGCGTGTCCGGGTGTTTGAGAGGTACAGTGTTGTTGTTATGATATGGTTTAGTAGGATCTCTATTGAGCTCATTATAAACTTAATGGGATGGGCAAAAGGGTGGTTGAAGCACAAATTCCTCCTAAAATATCCAAAGCCACTCTTAGGCCTTACCAAACTTATGAACTGAATGAAGGGGGATTAGCGTATGAAGCAATCATTATTTGGACCAGGGGAAGATTGGTTGGAGATTAGCTACTGATATAATAGAGGAAAATATATAGTAGGTAGTATATAGTGTTTAAGAACTAGATAATGATAAACATTCAATAAATATATATATTGGCAATGATACAGGAAGCTCGTAACCAGACAGTAATAACCAAGGATATGCTATTTATAAATTCTCAAAGGAGCCCCCTCAGAGGGTTGGTATTTGGGCCTCTCACTCATAGGATCAGAGGATATAAAGTTATCTTTCAGGCTTAAAATAGTATGAAAGATAGATCTCTATTTTAACATACTTGCAATAACAGAGATAAATGACAAATTATATGATCTCTTGCTTAGATAAATTGATAATGTGACCTGACTTTTCACTAGTAAAATGAGCCGCAATTCTCATACAAAACAGAGACATTAGGTGAGTTTGCAGCGTCAGCTGAACTGTTGTAATAGTCTCAACTCAGTTAAAGGTAGTATGGCTATGTAATCTAATGTGACTTAATGCAGGACAGTGTGCTTGTGAGAAGGAACAGAACTGCAACTAAGTCCAGTCATGCCTTGAGGAGATCTATATGATATATATGGTCTAACCCATTGACTACCTAATAGTTGGCAGGTAGTGTTTGGCTACCGTCCCGCAGTCAGAAAAGACAACCAAACACAGTTTTACAAATTTAAGGGGGGTTTGCTCAGTATATATTGAAAATTGAATTAGTGGGTAGCGAAAGTTAGTTTAACAGGATAAACACTTCCACGGTTAACTGTATATAATTTGTGCAGTATATTGTTAGTAGATTATACCATCATATGTGTGTGAATGGACTTTCCTCCAGGTTAAAGCTATTATTTAGTCACTACTATTATATGTTGGAGATCTGAATAAAGTTAATATAGGAGCAAGAGTAGTGATATACTGTACATGAAAATTCACTGATAGGCGACATATTCTTAAAGGCATACATAGTTATGACATTAGATAAGTACTTTAAGGTGTCAGAGATAGTCTACTTAAATAAAGTCATCCCAAAGGTAAATCTAAAACAACTACTAGACATGAGAGTCACCACCCTTTAGTTTTCCAGTGAGAGGGATCAATAACGGGAAAGCTGTTGGGAGGATCCAATTATTCTCAAAACTGGTCTGAGGACGTTGTATAAAGTACTGCCCGAGACTAGTAGGCATCCTGCTAGACTCAGAGTCCAGGTTTAGCCAATAGTAAACATTAAAATTCCATTTCAATATAGAAATCAATATACAATATGGTGTGGAAATTTAAATGTATACAGGGAGTGCAGAATTATTAGGCAAGTTGTATTTTTGAGGAATAATTTTATTATTGAACAACAACCATGTTCTCAATGAACCGAAAAAACTCATTAATATCAAAGCTGAATATTTTTGGAAGTAGTTTTTAGTTTGTTTTTAGTTTTAGCTATTTTAGGGGGATATCTGTGTGTGCAGGTGACTATTACTATGCATAATTATTAGGTAACTTAACAAAAAACAAATATATACCCATTTCAATTATTTATGTTTACCAGTGAAACCAATATAACATCTCAACATTCACAAATATACATTTCTGACATTCAAAAACAAAACAAAAACAAATCAGTGACCAATATAGCCACCTTTCTTTGCAAGGACACTCAAAAGCCTGCCATCCATGGATTCTGTCAGTGTTTTGATCTGTTCACCATCAACATTGCGTGCAGCAGCAACCACAGCCTCCCAGACACTGTTCAGAGAGGTGTACTGTTTTCCCTCCTTGTAAATCTCACATTTGATGATGGACCACAGGTTCTCAATGGGGTTCAGATCAGGTGAACAAGGAGGCCATGTCATTAGATTTTTTTCTTTTATACCCATTCTTGCCAGCCACGCTGTGGAGTACTTGGACGCGTGTGATGGAGCATTGTCCTGCATGAAAATCATGTTTTTCTTGAAGGATGCAGACTTCTTCCTGTACCACTGCTTGAAGAAGGTGTCTTCCAGAAACTGGCAGTAGGACTGGGAGTTCAGCCCAAACCAGTACTCCACCTCCACCTTGCTGGCATCTGAGTCGGACTGGAGCTCTCTGCCCTTTACCAATCCAGCCACGGGCTCATCCATCTGGCCCATCAAAACTCACTCTCATTTCATCAGTCCATAAAACCTTAGAAAAATCAGTCTTGAGATATTTCTTGGCCCAGTCTTGACGTTTCAGCTTGTGTGTCTTGTTCAGTGGTGGTCGTCTTTCAGCCTTTCTTAGCTTGGCCATGTCTCTGAGTATTGCACACCTTGTGCTTTTGGGCACTCCAGTGATGTTGCAGCTCTGAAATATGGCCAAACTGGTGGCAAGTGGCATCTTGGCAGCTGCACGCTTGACTTTTCTCAGTTCATGGGCATTTATTTTGCGCCTTGGTTTTTCCACACGCTTCTTGCGACCCTGTTGACTATTTTGAATGAAACGCTTGATTGTTCGATGATCACGCTTCAGAAGCTTTGCAATTTTAAGAGTGCTGCATCCCTCTGCAAGATATTTCACTATTTTTGACTTTTCTGATCCTGTCAAGTCCTTCTTTTGACCCATTTTGCCAAAGGAAAGGAAGTTGCCTAATAATTATGCACACCTGATATAGGGTGTTGATGTCATTAGACCACACCCCTTCTCATTACAGAGATGCACATCACCTAATATGCTTAATTGGTAGTAGGCTTTCGAGCCTATACAGCTTGGAGTAAGACAACATGCATAAAGAGGATGATGTGGTCAAAATACTCATTTGCCTAATATTTCTGCACTCCCTGTATTTCTAAGCATAACTATAGAGAAATCAGGTATATTGTATTGCAACCATCCGTAAACAGCACACTCCATATAATATATAAGTATTAAGTTGAACTTTGAAAGATATATTCTTGACAGATTTGTTGAAATGTAGCATATAATTACTAAGTTAAATCTTTTAGGGTCCACATAAAAGTATAGTAAAGTATAAGGCATATATAATTAGAGGTACATAGCAGCTTAAGGGTAGGAGCTTGACTCTTATAATGACATAGAATATAGAGAATAATATTTCCAGATCTGCGATGTATGAAGGGAGATGGTGGAATATTTTAAAAGCATAAATTCTGTGAAGTAAATACCGGGTATAGCGGTAGGTGACAACCCAAACCACGCTATAAGTATGGATATGGATCGTAAATGAGATATAGAGTGTGAGGAATTAAAGTGGGGGGCAGAGTAATAGTAATAGCACAAATAAGGTTTCATACAGCTGAGGTTGGACTCTGTGTGTGACCCAGTCCATAGAAGTTAGCCGTGGGTTCTTTTAAATTTAACCAACTCCTGAGCATCTCCTAGCTAATAAGGGGCACCTCAGGGAGAATCCATGTTTGATATTATGGAGAACAATAGGAATCATCGGAACACCAGTACAACAAGCCATTCCTGTAAATCCTATACTGCTGTGCCTATCCGTGTGACATTTCTGTAGCCTGAGAGGGAGATGCTGGTCTGTTGCACTGATTTTTTTATGGAATGAGATTGTTCCACTGCGCCACGATGAGTCTGTCTTCTAAGCTACAGTTGTTGGCGAACAGTCCCCCATGTTCTTTCCTTTGAGCGCATGAATGTCGGTGATGCCTCCATTTTGAGTAAGTTCGGGTTAATAGTTGTTAAGTGCCCAGTCCAACATTCAGTGGGCTCCTGCTGTGTATTTCCCATCACGGTAACATATTGCACACCAAAGGCCTCCGTGCATATTGTGACTGGTTGTGTGGGTGAGACCATGTTTAAAGAAGTTATGTCACTAAGGGCTGGAGCCAACTTTACGCTTGCTTCTTGGTGAGTTTCGACTGGAGGCGCATAGTCTGATTGTAGTAGGGTCAGTAATGAACCAAGGTCTCTCTAAAGTTCTAGAAAATAATTTATCTACAGGGAGTGCAGAATTATTAGGCAAGTTGTATTTTTGAGGATTAATTTTATTATTGAACAACAACCATGTTCTCAATGAACCCAAAAAACTCATTAATATCAAAGCTGAATAGTTTTGGAAGTAGTTTTTAGTTTGTTTTTAGTTATAGCTATTTTAGGGGGATATCTGTGTGTGCAGGTGACTATTACTGTGCATAATTATTAGGCAACTTAACAAAAAACAAATATATACCCATTTCAATTATTTATTTTTACCAGTGAAACCAGTATAACATCTCAACATTCACAAATATACATTTCTGACATTCAAAAACAAAACAAAAACAAATCAGTGACCAATATAGCCACCTTTCTTTGCAAGGACACTCAAAAGCCTGCCATCCATGGATTCTGTCAGTGTTTTGATCTGTTCACCATCAACATTGCGTGCAGCAGCAACCACAGCCTCCCAGACACTGTTCAGAGAGGTGTACTGTTTTCCCTCCTTGTAAATCTCACATTTGATGATGGACCACAGGTTCTCAATGGGGTTCAGATCAGGTGAACAAGGAGGCCATGTCATTAGATTTTCTTCTTTTATACCCTTTCTTGCCATCCACGCTGTGGAGTACTTGGACGCGTGTGATGGAGCATTGTCCTGCATGAAAATCATGTTTTTCTTGAAGGATGCAGACTTCTTCCTGTACCACTGCTTGAAGAAGGTGTCTTCCAGAAACTGGCAGTAGGACTGGGAGTTGAGCTTGACTCCATCCTCAACCCGAAAAGGCCCCACAAGCTCATCTTTGATGATACCAGCCCAAACCAGTACTCCACCTCCACCTTGCTGGCGTCTGAGTCGGACTGGAGCTCTCTGCCCTTTACCAATCCAGCCACGGGCCCATCCATCTGGCCCATCAAGACTCACTCTCATTTCATCAGTCCATAAAACCTTAGAAAAATCAGTCTTGAGATATTTCTTGGCCCAGTCTTGAAGTTTCAGCTTGTGTGTCTTGCTCAGTGGTGGTCGTCTTTCAGCCTTTCTTACCTTGGCCATGTCTCTGAGTATTGCACACCTTGTGCTTTTGGGCACTCCAGTGATGTTGCAGCTCTGAAATATGGCCAAACTGGTGGCAAGTGGCATCTTGGCAGCTGCACGCTTGACTTTTCTCAGTTCATGGGCAGTTATTTTGCGCCTTGGTTTTTCCACACGCTTCTTGCGACCCTGTTGACTATTTTGAATGAAACGCTTGATTGTTCGATGATCAAGCTTCAGAAGCTTTGCAATTTTAAGAGTGCTGCATCCCTCTGCAAGATATCTCACTATTTTTTACTTTTCTGAGCCTGTCAAGTCCTTCTTTTGATCCATTTTGCCAAAGGAAAGGAAGTTGCCTAATAATTATGCACACCTGATATAGGGTGTTGATGTCATTAGACCACACCCCTTCTCATTACAGAGATGCACATCACCTAATATGCTTAATTGTTAGTAGGCTTTCGAGCCTATACAGCTTGGAGTAAGACAACATGCATAAAGAGGATGATGTGGTCAAAATACTCATTTGCCTAATAATTCTGCACTCCCTGTATGAGCGATTGAGTTTTCTTCTCACATATTCCTACCACCACCGCCATGTCAGGTTCAGTTCCACTAGCAACCTAGAGTAGCATTATACAGGCTATATATTAACCCGTTGTTTAAAGTGGTTAGTGAGGGGTAGTAGAATTAGCTAGTTTTGACTGCTGTAATCAGAGCTCCGGTGCTCCGGTGGGGGCTGTTGATAAGTTAGATGCGAGGCCGCCATCAGAGAATTTCAGAAGTTCAGATCAGAGCCTCTATTGGGCTAAATATCAATATTTTAGTATTGTTTAAGACCTCATCTTGTAGTTCAACAGTTTCTAGTAGTTGTTAGATGCAATGCCATATTTATGGTGAGATTATCGGCAGATTGTCTAGGTCTTGAAGAGAGCTGCAGATTTTGCGATTTAGCATGGCCGCTGCCAGGACCCGCCCCCCTCTATTCCACATTTTAACCTGTGTTAAATAAAAGCTATTTTTATACAAGACCAGTGAGTGTAGTCTCTTCCAGGAAAATTATATATATATATATATATATATATATATATATATATATATATATATGTGTGTGTGTGTGTGTGTGTGTGTGAAAATTTGAAGGAAGAGAACTAGATGGGCTAATCCAGCACAGACTAATAAATAACAGTAATTACGATTATTGCACTGTTATACAAAAAGACATGGAAGTCATGCCCCTGTGTGTAAGGTGGCATGTTACGCAAAGTTTTAGAAGGTAATGGACCAAGGCTCACCTGGATGCTCTATTGAATTCTCCACGGAGGACTGAATGATTATATGCAAATACTGGTGAGCGTGACAAGGGGACAAACAGATGGTAAATTTCAATTGTGAGTGCTGAGACGGAGGGGCGGCTCTCGGAGGACCGTAGAATCATACCTATTATGGTCCAGAGAGCTGTGGGCTATGTGCGCCTTTTAACCCGGTCTTTACATCTATGAACTCCGAGTGGAGTATCATTGCATGCTATTTTGACTAACAAGCTAACGTAGGACGGTTAACCGACTGTGGCTATGTTTGTCTACTCACGCTTAACAACGGACTGCTGCTGCATCAATAATTAACATACGCTTTTGTTACCTTTTTCATCCAGTGGATATCAACTGTATACAATTCTTAACTAATGATTCACAACTAATAATATTGTATCCAATTGCATCTAAGGTGCATTATTCTGGACTTACATTCCATTATGGTGAATTAAAGGGCCCATTACTGTTCTAAAAACTAACAGTGAGATTACGAGTCTTGCGTTATTAACCCCTAAACCGATGCCCCCCCCCATCGGAAACACTTAAATAAAGTTTGTAACCCCTAATCTGCCGACTGGATATCGCCGCCACTTTAATAAATATATTAACCCCTAAACTGCCGCACTTCCACCTCGCAAACACTAGTTAAATTTTATTAACCCCTAATCTGCCGTCCCTAACATCGCCGACACCTACCTACATTTATTAACCCCTAATCTGCCGCCCCCAACATCGCCGCTACTATATTAAATTTTTAACCCCCTAAACCTAAGTCTAAACTTAACCCTAACACCCCCCCTAACTTAAATATAATTTAAATAAAACAAAATAAAATTACTACAATCAACTAAATTATTCCTATTTAAAACTAAATACTTACTGTAAAATAAACCCTAAGCTAGCTACAAAATAACTAATAGTTACATTTGTATCTATTTTAGGATTTATATTTATTTTACAGGCAACTTTGTATTTATTTTAACTAGGTACAATAGTTATTAAATAGTTATTAATTATTTAATAACTTCCTAGTTAAAATAAAGACAAATATACCTGTAAAATTAATCCTAACCTAAGTTACAATTACACCTAACACTACACTATCATTAAATAAATTACCTAAACTAACTACAATTACATACAATTAAATTAAATAAACTAAAGTACAAACCCCCCCCCCACTAAATTACAGAAAATGAAAAAATAATTACAAGAATTTTAAACTAATTACACCTAATCTAAGCCCCCTAATAAAATAAAAAGTCCCCCAAAATAATAGAAATCCCTTCCCTATACTAAATTACAAATAGCCCTTAAAAGGGCTTTTTGAGGGGCATTGCCCCAAAGTAATCAGCTCTTTTACCTGTAAAAAAAAAAAAGACAATACCCCCCAACATTAAAACCCACCACCCACACACCCAACCCTACTCTAAAACCCACCCAATCCCCCCTTAATAAAACCTAACACTACCCCCTTGAAGATCACCCTAACTTGAGCCATCTTCACCCAGCCGAGCACAAGTGGTCCTCCAGAGGGGCAGAAGTCTTTATCTGATCCGGGCAGAAGAGGACCTCCAGACGAGCAGAAGTCTTCATCCAGATGGTATCTTCTATCTTCATCCACCCGGAGCGGGTCCATCTTAAAGCCAGCCAACGCGGAGCATCCTCTTCTGCCGACGACTCCCGACGAATGAAGGTTCCTTTAAATGACATCATCCAAGATTGCGTACATTGAATTCCGATTGGCTGATAGGATTCTATCAGCCAATCGGAATTAAGGTAGAAAAAATCCTATTGGCTGATTGGATCAGCCAATAGGATTGAAGTTCAATCCTATTGGCTGATCCAATCAGCCAATAGGATTGAGCTTGCATTCTATTGGCTGTTCCAATTAGCCAATAGAATGCGAGCTCAATTCTATTGGCTGATTGCATCAGCCAATAGGATTTTTCCTACCTTAATTCCGATTGGCTGATAGAATCCTATCAGTCAATCGCAACTTTATTTATACTTAACAATGTTAAGTATAGGAGGAGGGATCATGTTGCTTAGAAGCCTGTATCTCAGGCATCTAAGCAGCTACAGACCCCCAAGACCCATTGTTGGAAAGGTAATCTCAAAATTTTCAAAAATAAAAAAATAAAATAAAATATCAGCACCCAGGTGGGAAATGGCTTAGCAGCCAAAGGGTTAAAGGAACCTTCATTCGTCGGGAGTCGTCAGAAGAAGAGGATGCTCCGCATCGGCTGGCTGCCTTCAAGATGGACCCACTCCGGTTGGATGAAGATAGCAGATGCCGCCTGGATGAAGACTTCTGCTTGTCTGGAGGTCCTCTTCTGCCCGGATCGGATGAAGACTTCTGCCCCTCTGGAGGACCACTTGTGCCCGGCTGGGTGAAGACAGCTCATGGTAGAGTGATCTTCAAGGGGATAGTGTTAGGTTTTATTAAGGGGGGATTGGGTGGGTTTTAGAGTAGGGTTGGGTGTGTGGGTGGTGGGTTTTAATGTTGGGGGGTATTGTCTTTTTTTTTTACAGGTAAAAGAGCTGATTACTTTGGGGCAATGCCCTGCAAAAAGCCCTTTTAAGGGTTATTTGTAATTTAGTATAGGGTAGGGATTTTTATTATTTTGGGGGGCTTTTTATTTTATTAGGGGGATTAGATTAGGTGTAATTAGTTTAAAATTCTTGTAATTTTTTTATTTTCTGTAATTTAGTGGGGGCTTTTTGTACTTTAGTTTATTTAATTTAATTGTATTTAATTGTAGTTAGTTTAGGTAATTAATGTAATGATAGTGTAGTGTTAGGTGTAATTGTAATTTAGGTTAGGATTTATTTAACAGGTATATTCGTCTTAACTATTTAATAACTATTGTACATAGTTAAAATAAATACAAAGTTGCCTGTAAAATAAATATAAACCCTAAGATAGATACAAATGTAACTATTAGTTATATTATAGCTAGCTTAGGGTTTATTTTACAGGTAAGTATTTAGTTTTAAATAGGAATAATTTATTTAATTGTAGTAATTTTATTTCGTTTTATTTAAATTATATTTAAGTTAGGGGGGTTAGACTTAGGTTTAGACTTAGGTTTAGGGGTTAATAAATTTAATATAGTAGCGGCGACGATGGGGGCGGCAGATTAGGGGTTAATTGTAGGTAGGTTGCGGGGACGTTGGGGGAGCAGATTAGGGGTTAATAACTATAATGTAGGTGGGGGCGATGTTGGGGGCAGCAGATTAGGGGTTCATAAGTATAATGTAGGTGGCGGCGGTGTCCGGAGCGGCAGATTAGGGGTTAATCAATGGGGCTACGTTAGGAGCTGAACGCTGCTTTTTTGCAGGTTAGTTTTTTTTTCAGCTGATTCTGCCCCATTGATTCCTATGGGGAAATCGTGCACGAGCACGTTTTACAAGCTCACCGCTACCGTAAGCAACGCTGGTAATGAGGTGAGATGTGGAGCTAAATTTTGCTCTACGCTCACCTTTTTGCGGCTAATGCCGGGTTTAAAAAAAAACAGTAATACCAGCGTTGTCTTAAGTGAGCGGTGAGAAAAAAATGCTCATTAGCAACGCACCCCTATTACCGCAAAACTCATAATCTCGGTGTAAGATTGCTCACATATGTTTTTGTTTAGTATGGTAGGTAATCCTGCATACATGTGTATATAATTGTGTTTATGAGATATTGGGGCCTAGTTATCAAGCCGTCAACCTCAAATACGCTGGAATTCCGCAGCGTATTTGTGGCGAGGCTGATACGCCTTAGTTATCAAAGGCTTGAGACCGGCAAAAGTAGAATTTTGTGACGTAAGCATCGATCCGCCGGACTCAGTCCGACACAGATTGATTCTTACGTCACTCCAGATGTTCCGCACACAAGTGCGGCACATTCTCACTACTTTTGCTAGTTATCAAAAAACTAGCAGGTACGCTCGGCACTTTTACGGCCCAGCGTACCTGGTTTTCAATCCGCCACCCCTGGAGGCGGCGGATCCCATAGGAATCAATGGGAGTCTGACCATAGCGAAAGTACAAGTTCGCTGCTGACAGACATCCCATTGATTTCTATGGGAGCTGTCTACACCTAACACCCTAACATGTACCCCGAGTCTAAACACCACTAATCTGTCCCCCCTACACCGCCGCAACTAAATAAATGTATTACCCCCTAAACCGCCGCTCCCGGAGCCCACCGCAACTATAATAAATGTATTAACCCCTAAATCGCCGCTCCCTGAACCCGCCGCAACCTATATTAAATGTATTAACCCCTATCCTGCCCCCCCTACACCGTCGCCACCTATAATAAATTTATTAACCCCTAATCTGCCCCCCCTACACCGTCGCCACCTATAATAAATTTATTAACCCCTATCCTGCCCCCCACTACGCCGCCGCCACTGTAATAAAATTATTAACCCCTAAACCTAAGTCTAACCCTAACGCCCCCCTAACTTAAATATTAATTAAATAAATCTAAATAAATTAAGTCTTATTAACTAAATGAATCCTATTTAAAACTAAATACTTACCTTTAAAATAAACCCTAAAATAGCTACAATATAAATAATAATTATATTCTAGCTATCTTAGGATTTATTTGTATTTTACAGGCAACTTTCAATTTATTTTAACCAGGTACAATAGCTATTAAATAGTTATTAACTATTTAATAGCTTACCTAGCTAAAATAAAGAGAAATGTACCTGTTAAATAAATCCTAACCTAAGTTACAATTACACCTAACACTACGCTATACTTTAATAAATTATTCCTATTTAAAAATAAATACTTACCTGTAAAATAAACCCTAAGATAGCTACAATATAATTAATAATTATATTATAGCTATCTTAGGATTTATATTTATTTTACAGGTAACTTTGTATTTATTTTAGCTAGTTAGAATAGTTATTAAATAGTTATTAACTATTTAATAACTACCTAGCTAAAAGAAATACAAAATTACCTGTAAAATAAATCCTAACTTAAGTTACAATTAAACCTAATACTACACTATCATTAAATTAATTAAATAAACTACCTACAAATAACTACAATTAAATACAATTACATAAACTAACTAAAGTACAAAAAATAAAAAAAGCTAAGTTACAAAAAATAAAAAAATAAGTTACAAACATGTTAAAAATATTACAACAATTTTAAGCTACTTACACCTAATCTAAGCCCCCTAATAAAATAACAAACCCCCCCAAAATAAAAAAATGCCCTACCCTATTCTAAATTAAATACATTTCAAAGCTCTTTTACCTTACCAGCCCTTAAAAGGGCCATTTGTGGGGGCATGCCCCAAAGAAAACAGCTCTTTTGCCTGTAAAAGAAAAATACAAACCCCCCCAACATTAAAACCCACCACCCACATACCCCTAATCTAACTCAAACCCCCCTTACAAAAACCTAACACTAATCCCCTGAAGATCATCCTACCTTTAGTTGTCTTCACTCAGCCGAGCCACCGATGGAACTGAAGAGGACATCCGGAGCGGAAGAAGTTAATCCTCCAAGCGGCGCTGAAGAAATCTTCCATCCGATGAAGTCATCATCCAGGCGGCACTGAAGGATTCTATCAGCCAATCGGAATTAAGGTAGGAAAAATCTGATTGGCTGATGGAATCAGCCAATCAGATTGAGCTCGCATTCTATTGGCTTTTCCGATCAGCCAATAGAATGCGAGCTCAATCTGATTGGCTGATTCGATCAGCCAATCGGATTGAACTTGAATCTCATTTTCCTACCTTAATTCCGATTGGCTGATGGAATCCTATCAGCCAATCGGAATTGAGGGGACGCCATCTTGGATGACGTCCCTTAAAGGAGCCGTCATTCGTCGTAGTCTGTCGGTGAAGAAGGTGGTTCCGCGTCGGCGGAAGGAAGATTCAAGACCCGGCTTGGAAGATGACTTCGCCCGGATAGAAGACCTCTTCAGCGCCTCTTTGAAGATGAATCGGCCGGATCGAAGACTTTTCTTCAGTGCCGCCTGGATGATGACTTCATCGGATGGAAGATTTCTTCAGCGCCGCTTGGAGGATTAACTTCTTCCGCTCCGGATGTCCTCTTCAGTTCCATCGGTGGCTCGGCTGAGTGAAGACAACTAAAGGTAGGATGATCTTCAGGGGATTAGTGTTAGGTTTTTGTAAGGGGGGTTTGAGTTAGATTAGGGGTATGTGGGTGATGGGTTTTAATGTTGGGGGGGGGTTGTATTTTTCTTTTACAGGCAAAAGAGCTGTTTTCTTTGGGGCATGCCCCCACAAATGGCCCTTTTAAGGGCTGGTAAGGTAAAAGAGCTTTGAAATGTATTTAATTTAGAATAGGGTAGGGCATTTTTTTATTTTGGGGGGTTTGTTATTTTATTAGGGGGCTTAGATTAGGTGTAAGTAGCTTAAAATTGTTGTAATATTTTTAACATGTTTGTAACTTATTTTTTTATTTTTTGTAACTTAGCTTTTTTTATTTTTTGTACTTTAGTTAGTTTATGTAATTGTATTTAATTGTAGTTATTTGTAGGTAGTTTATTTAATTAATTTAATGATAGTGTAGTATTAGGTTTAATTGTAACTTAAGTTAGGATTTATTTTACAGGTAATTTTGTATTTCTTTTAGCTAGGTAGTTATTAAATAGTTAATAACTATTTAATAACTATTCTAACTAGCTAAAATAAATACAAAGTTACCTGTAAAATAAATATAAATCCTAAGATAGCTATAATATAATTATTAATTATATTGTAGCTATCTTAGGGTTTATTTTACAGGTAAGTATTTATTTTTTAATAGGAATAATTTATTAAAGTATAGTGTAGTGTTAGGTGTAATTGTAACTTAGGTTAGGATTTATTTAACAGGTACATTTCTCTTTATTTTAGCTAGGTAAGCTATTAAATAGTTAATAACTATTTAATAGCTATTGTACCTGGTTAAAATAAATTGAAAGTTGGCTGTAAAATACAAATAAATCCTAAAATAGCTAGAATATAATTATTATTTATATTGTAGCTATATTAGGGTTTATTTTAAAGATAAGTATTTAGTTTTAAATAGGATTCATTTAGTTAATAAGAGTTAATTTATTTAGATTTATTTAATTAATATTTAAGTTAGGGGGGCGTTAGGGTTAGGGTTAGACTTAGGTTTAGGGGTTAATAATTTTATTACAGTGGCGGCGGTGTAGTGGGGGGCAGATTAGGGGTTAATAAATTTATTATAGGTGGCGACGGTGTAGGGGGGGCAGATTAGGGGTTATTAAATTTATTATAGGTGGCGACGGTGTAGGGGGGCAGGATAGGGGTTAATAGGTTTAATATAGGTTGCGGCGGGTTCAGGGAGCGGCGGTTTAGGGGTTAAACTATTTATTTAGTTGCGGAGAGGTGCGGGATCAGCAGGATAGGGGTTAATAATTTTATAATAGAGGGCGACGGTGTAGGGGGGGCAGGATAGGGGTTACTAGGTATACTGTAGGTGGCAGCGGTGTCCGGGAGCGGCGGTTTAGGGGTTAATACATTTATCAGAGTTGCGAGAGGGTCTAGGAGCGGCGGTTTAGGGGTTAATAACTTGATTTAGTTGCGGGGGCTCCGGGGGCGCCGGTATAGGGATAGAACAGTGTAGTTTAGTGTGAGTGCTTAGTGACAGGCTAGCAATAAAGCTGGGAAAAAGCCGAAGGGCAGCGAGATCGGATGAGTGATAAATCTCACAGTCCGCTGCTCATCGCCCCGCGGCTTTTTGACAGCTTTATTTGATAACTTAGGCGTACTTTTTCAGGTCCGCTGCGGCGATGTGAGGCGATCTTAGGCGGGCGTATTGGGCCGGCGAAGCCAGAAAAGTAGACGGCTTGATAACTACCCCCCATAGGGTATAATAAAATGTTATCCTTTTTGCTGAGAAAGTTTGGGGCTCCTCCTGTATTTTTGTATAACAGTGCAATAATTGTAATTAATGTTATTTATTAGTCTGTGCTGGATTAGCCCATCTAGTTCTCTTCCTTCAAATTTACATAAAATTTTAATTGGGCTCCATGCACTGGGACACCTGAGAGTATTTTGTAGGTCAGGTGTCCTATTACTTTAAGCAGTAGATCCTCGTAGAACGGGTACATACTCTTTCAATATATATATATATATATATATATATATATATATATATATATATATATATATATATATATATACATATATATATATGTATATATATATATATATGTGTTTGTGTTTTACAGAAAATTTTAAAATATCTCTCTAACGCCTAGATTTAGAGTTTTGCGGCCAAAGGGGTGCGTTAGCTATGCATGCTTTTTTCTGGCCGCACCTTTTAAATACCGCTGGTATTTAGAGTTCACAGAATAGCTGCGTTAGGCTCCAAAAAAGGAGTGTATAGCATATTTACCGCAACTTCAACTCTCGATACCAGCGGTGCTTACGGACGCGGCCAGCTTAAAAAACGTGCTTGTGCACGATTCCCCCATAGAAAACAATGGGGCTGTTTGAGCTGAAAAAAAACCTAACACCTGCAAAAAATCCGCGTTCAGCTCCTAACGCAGCCCCATTGTTTGCTATGGGGAAACACTTCCTACGTCTGCACCTAACACCCTAACATGTACCCCGAGTCTAAACACCCCTAACCTTACACTTATTAAACCCTAATCTGCCGCCCCCGCTATCGCTGACCTCTGCATATTATTTTTAACCCCTAATCTGCTGCTCCGTACACCCCCGCCACCTACATTATCCCTATGTACCCCTAATCTGCTGCCCTAACATCGCCGACCCCTATTTTATATTTATTAACCCCTAATATGCCGCCCCCAACGTCACCTCCACCTAACTACACTTATTAACCCCTAATCTGCCAACCGGACCTGAGCGCTACTATAATAAAGTTATTAACCCCTAGTCCGCCTCACTCCCGCCTCAATAACCCTATAATAAATAGTATTAACCCCTAATCTGCCCTCCCTAACATTGCAGACACCTAACTTCAAGTATTAACCCCTAATCTGCCGACAGGAGCTCACCGCTACTCTAATAAATTTATTAACCCCTAAAGCTAAGTCTAACTTTAACCCTAACACCCCCCCTAAATTAAATATAATTTAAATCTAACAAAATAAATTAACTCTTATTAAATAAATTATTCCTATTTAAAGCTAAATACTTACCTGTAAAATAAACCCTAATATAGCTACAATATAAATTATAATTATATTGTAGCTATTTTAGGATTAATATTTATTTTACAGGCAACTTTGTAATTATTTTAACCAGGTACAATAGCTATTAAATAGTTAATAACTATTTAATAGCTACCTAGTTAAAATAATTACAAAATTACCTGTAAAATAAATCCTAACCTAAGTTACAATTAAACCTAACACTACACTATCAATAAATTAATTAAATACAATACCTACAATTATCTACAATTAAACCTAACACTACACTATCAATAAATTAATTAAATAAAATACCTACAAATAACTACAATTAAATAAACTAACTAAGTTACAAAAAATAAAAAATATTTACAAACATTAGAAAAATATTACAACAATTTTAAACTAATTACACCTACTCTAAGCCCCCTAATAAAATAACAAAGACCCCCAAAATAAAAAAATGCCCTACCCTATTCTAAATTACAAAAGTTCAAAGCTCTTTTACCTTACCAGCCCTTAAAAGGGCCCTTTGCGGGGCATTCCCCAAAGAATTCAGCTCTTTTGCCTGTAAAAAAAAAAACATACAATACCCCCCCAACATTACAACCCACCACCCACATACCCCTAATCTAACCCAAACCCCCCTTAAATAAACCTAACACTAAGCCCCTGAATATCTTCCTACCTTGTCTTCACCTCACCGGGTTCACCGATCGGTCCAGAAGAGGGTTCGAAGTCTTGATCCAAGCCCAAGCGGGGGGCTGAAGAGTGACGTCCATCCTCGGGCTGAAGTCTGGATCCAAGCGGCAAATGAAGAAGTCCATCTTCGGGAAGAAATCTTCATCCTATCCGGGCAGAAGAGGACATCCGGACCGGCAAACATCTTCATCCAAGCCGCATCTTCTATGTTGTTCCATCGGATGACGAGCGGCTGATCTTGAAGACCTCCAGCGCGGATCCATCCTCTTCGTTCGACGTCCAACTGAAGAATGAAGGTTCCTTTAAGGGACGTCATCCAAGATGGTGTCCGTCGAATTCCGATTGGCTGATATGATTCCATCAGCCAATCAGAATTTTCCTACCTTAATTCCGATTGGCTGATAGAATCCTATCAGCCAATCGGAATTCGACGGACGCCATCTTGGATGACGTCCCTTAAAGGAACCTTCATTCTTCAGTTGGACGTCGAACGAAGAGGATGGATCTGCACCAGAGGTCTTCAAGATCAGCCGCTCATCATCCGATGTAACAACATAGAAGATGCGGCTTGGATGAAGATGTTTGCCAGTCCTGATGTCCTCTTCTGCCCGGATAGGATGAAGATTTCTTCCCGAAGATTTGCCGCTTGGATCCAGGCTTCAGCCCAAGGATGGATGTCACTCTTCAGCCCCCCGCTTGGGCTTGGATCAAGACTTCGGACCCTCTTCTGGACCGATCGGTGAACCCAGTGAGGTGAAGACAAGGTAGGAAGATCTTCAGGGGCTTAGTATTAGGTTTATTTAAGGGGGGTTTGGGTTAGATTAGGGGTATGTGGGTGGTGGGTTGTAATGTGGGTGGGGGTATTGTATGGTTTTTTTTTACAGGCAAAAGAGCTGAATTCTTTGGGGCATGCCCCGCAAAGGGCCCTTTTAAGGGCTGGTAAGGTAAAAGAGCTTTGAACTTTTGTAATTTAGAATAGGGTAGGGCATTTTTTTATTTTGGGGGTCTTTGTTATTTTATTAGGGGGCTTAGAGTAGGTGTAATTAGTTTAAAATTGTTGTAATATTTTTCTTATGTTTGTAAATATTTTTTTTTTTTTGTAACTTAGTTCTTTTTTATTTTTTGTACTTTAGTTAGTTTATTTCATTGTATTTATTTGTAGATATTGTATTTAATTAATTTATTGATAGTGTAGTGTTAGGTTTAATTGTAGATAATTGTAGGTATTGTATTTAATTAATTTATTGATAGTGTAGTGTTAGGTTTAATTGTAACTTAGGTTAGGATTTATTTTACAGGTAATTTTGTAATTATTTTAACTAGGTAGCTATTAAATAGTTCTTAACTATTTAATAGCTATTGTACCTGGTTAAAATAATTACAAAGTTGCCTGTAAAATAAATATAAATCCTAAAATAGCTATAATATAATTATAATTTATATTGCAGCTATATTAGGGTTTATTTTACAGGTAAGTATTTAGCCTTAAATAGGAATCATTTATTTAATAAGAGTTAATTTATTTTGTTAGATTTAAATTATATTTAACTTAGGGGGGGTGTTAGTGTTAGGGTTAGACTTAGCTTTAGGGGTTAATCCATTTATTACAGTAGCGGCGAGATTCGGTTGGCAGATTAGGGGTTAATAATTGAAGTTAGGTGTCGGTGATGTTAGGGAGGGCAGATTAGGGGTTAATACTATTTATTATAGGGTTATTGAGGCGGGAGTGAGGCGGATTAGGGGTTAATAACTTTATTATAGTAGCGGTGCGGTCCGCTCGGCAGATTAGGGGTTAATAAGTGTAGGCAGGTGGAGGCAACACTGAGGGGGGCAGATTAGGGGTAATAAATATAATATAGGGGTCGGCGGTGTTAGGGGCAGCAGATTAGGGGAATGTGGAGGGACCTCGGTTTAGGGGTACATATGTAGTTTATGGGTGTTAGTGTACTTTAGAGCACAGTAGTTAAGAGCTTTATAAACCGGCGTTAGCCCAGAAAGCTCTTAACTACTGACTTTTTTCTGCGGCTGGAGTTTTGTCGTTAGATTTCTAACGCTCACTTCAGCCACGACTCTAAATACCGGCATTAGAAAGATCCCATTGAAAAGATAGGATACGCAAATGATGTAAGGGGATCTGCGGTATGGAAAAGTCACGGCTGGAAAGTGAGCGTTAGACCCTTTCCTGACTGACTCCAAATACCAGAGGGCGGTAAAAACCAGCGTTAGGAGCCTCTAACGCTGGTTTTCACAGCTACCGCCCAACTCTAAATCTAGGCCTAAGGAAACAACTGTCTGTATCCACAACAAAGTACATACTATAAATTTTGTTATTTTATTTTAAAAAAGGCATAAGTGTTGTATTTTTGATATAATAAAATAATATATGTATATATATATATATATATATATATATATATATATATATATATATATAAACTATGTTAAATATTTATTTTTAAGGAATTATCGGCTAGATTATGAGTTGTGTGTTAGGGTTAAAAAGCAGCGTTAAGAGGTCCTAATGCTGCTTTTTAATGCCCGCTGGTATTACGAGTCTTGCAGGTACAGGTGTACCGCTCACTTTTTTGGCCAGACTCGGAAATACCGCAAATCCACTTACGTCAATTGCGTATCTTATATTTTCAATGGGACTTGCATAGCGCCGGTATTAAGAGTCTTCCAAAAAGTAAGCGGTACACCCTCTCCAGGCAAGCCTGATACAGCATTTTAAAGTCAGTAGTTAAGAGTTTTACACTACAACGCCGTAGCATTAAACTCTTAACTAAAGTGCTAAAAAGTACACTAACACCCATAAACTACCTATTAAAATAGGTAAAATAAAATGGTGTCCCTTCAATTCCGATTGGCTGATAGAATTCTATAAGCCAATCGGAATTAAGGTAGGAAAAATACTATTGGCTGATGCAATCAGCCAATAGGATTGAAGTACAATCCTATTGGCTGATCCAATAAGCCAATAGGATTGAGCTCACATTCTATTGGCTGATTAGATCAGCCATTAGGATTGAAGTTCAATCCTATTGGCTGATTGCATCAGCCAATAGGATTTTTCCTACCTTAATTCCGATTGTCTGATAGAATTCTATCAGCCAATCGGAATTGAAGGTACGTCATCTTGGATGATGTCACTTAAAGGAACCTTCATTTGTCTTTAGTCGTCGGCCAAGAAGGATGCTCCTCGTCGGATGTCCTGATGATGGACCCACTCCACGCCGGATGGATGAATATAGAAGATGACGTCTGGATGAAGACTTCTGCCCATCTGGAGGATCTCTTCTGGCCGGCTTGGATGAAGACTTCTGCCAATATGGAGGACCACTTCTTCCCGGTTGTGTGAAGATGTCTAACGATAGGGTGATCGTCAAGCGATTAGTGTTAGTTTTTTTTAAGGGGGGGTTGGGTGGGTTTTAGAGTAGGGTTGGTTGTGTGGGTGGTGAGTTTTAATGTTGGGGGGTATTTGTAATTTTTTTTTACAGGTAAAAGAGCTGATTACTTTGGGGCAATGCCCCGCAAAAGGCCCTTTTAAGGGCTATTTGTAATTTAGTTTAGGGTAGGGTTTTTTTATTTTGGGGGGCTTTTTTATTTTTTTAGGGGGATTAGATTAAGTGTAATTAGTTTCAAAATCTTGTAATTATTTTATTATTTTCTATAATTTAGTGTGGGGGGGTTCGTACTTTAGATAATTTTTTTAAAATTGTAATTAATTGTATTTAGTTTAGGAAATTAATTTAATTATATTGTAGTGTTAGGTGTAATTGTAACTTAGTTTAGGTTTTATTTTACAGGTAAATTTGTCTTTATTTTAACTAGGAAGTTATTAAATAGTTAATAACTATTTAATAACTATTGTTCCTAGTTAAAATAAATACAAAGTTGCCTGCAAAATAAAAATAAACCCTAAGCTAGCTACAATGTAACTATTAGTTATATTGTAGCTAGCTTAGGGTTTATTTTATAGGTAAGTATTTAGTTTTAAATAGGAATTATTTAGTGAATTGTATTAATTTTATTTAGATTTATTTAAATTAAATTTAAGTTAGGGGGGTTAGGGTTAGACTTAGGTTTAGGGGTTAATAATTTTTTTATAGTGGTGGCGACGTTGTGGGTGGCAGATTAGTGGTTAATAAATGTAGTTAGGTTGCGGCGACATTGGGGCTGCAGATTAGGGGTTAATAAATATAATGTAGGTGTCGGCAATGTTGGGGGCAGCAGATTAGGGGTTCATAAGTATAATGTAGGTGGCGGCAGTGTCCGGAGCGGCAGATTAGAGGTTAATAAGTGTAAGATTAGGGGTGTTTAGACTCAGGGTTCAGGTTTTAAAAAGTATTTCCCCATAGGAATCAATGGGGCTGCGTTAGAAGCTGAACACTGCTTTTTTGCAGGTGTTAGGTTTTTTTCAGCCGGCTCTCCCCCATTGATTCCTATGGGGAAATCATGCACGAGCACGTTACACCAGCTCACCGCTAACGTAAGCAGCGCTGGTATTGAGGTGAGATGTGGAGCTAAATTTTGCTCTTCGCTCACTTTTTTGCGGTTAATGCCGGGTTTGTAAAAACCCATAATACCAGCGTTGTCTGCAAGTGAGCGGTGAGCATAAACTGCTCATTAGCACCGCACCCCTGTTAACGCAAAACTCGTAATCTAGGTGTATATGTTTATAATTATGGTAGAGAAAAAAAGTATACATTTAAATACAATATTTTAAAACCAGAGGTTGTTTTGGAACAAGAACTTTTTACAATATACATTATAAATTGACGGACTGCAGAAGTCTCAGTTTTGATTTTGGTACCATAAAAAACAGTTATCATTTATGATAATGGCTCCATAGAAAAATGTATAGTTTTTAAAAGAAAGAGGCATCATATAATCTAAAAGTAACTGTTAGCGAGTGTTCATTAAGAACGATTGCAAAGGAAGTTGTATGTGATTTGGGTTACTATAATATTATGTAGAAAAAAATGAAATGGCTTCTAAAAACAAAGGATATATTCCATACAACCATATTACACTGCTCCTACCTGTGTACTGTTCCTACCTGTGGTGCCATAGCTCACAGATTTTATTCCTGGCATATTCACATAGCTGGTTTTAAAATCCCTTCCCCCCCAGATACACCTCTCTCTGTCTGAGCTAGGTGTTTAATTAAAGACACTCCCATTAGCCTTGACTGGCATGTGATAGGTAAAACATATAAATATATTCCTCTTATTAACATATATTGATTTCTAATAAATTATTTGGAAACAATGGAGACCCTTTTATAGTGTTTATTTCACTTAACTTAATTGTAATGGTTTAGTGGATTTTTACCTAGAATTATATATTTAGTGGTTTAAATTTTAAAAATCTAGTTATACATTTTTAATAACCACACTACCTACTGGAATCTCTTCCTCCAGCTCAATATTACCCTAATTGTTTTCTCAGAAGTGGAGGCAGGGCGTACAACTTGTGGAGAAAAACATGGATCTGATTTGTGAGAATGTATGCAGGAACATGCAGTTAGGGGAGACAGAGCCTAATCTGTCATGAAAAGAAATAATACAATAATGTTAAAGTATAAAAATAAGATAAAAACTTACCACATTTTCTGACCTTAGATGTAAATGCATGGATAGAGGCAGCAATCAGCTCAACCTCCCAGTAATGCTGGTATAAACCATCTTCATTAATGCTGGTATAAATGCATGGGTGCCTTTGTGTGTTTATGTAGGTGTCTGTGTGCATGGCAATGTATATGGGTACCTGCATGTGTCTGTGTGCGTGGGAATGTATATGAGTGCTATTGGCTGATGCAATCAGCCAATAGGATTGAAGTACAATCCTATTGGCTGATCCAATAAGCCAATAGGATTGAGCTCACACTCTATTGGCTGATTGGATCAGCCATTAGGATTGAAGTTCAATCCTATTGGCTGATTGCATCAGCCAATAGGATTTTTCCTACCTTAATTCCGATTGTCTGATAGAATTCTATCAGCCAATCGGAATTGAAGGTACGCCATCTTGGATGATGTCACTTAAAGGAACCTTCATTTGCCTTTAGTCGTCGGCCAAGAAGGATGCTCCTCGTCGGATGTCCTGATGATGGACCCACTCCACGCCGGATGGATGAATATAGAAGATGACGTCTGGATGAAGACTTCTGCCCATCTGGAGGATCTCTTCTGGCCGGCTTGGATGAAGACTTCTGCCAATATGGAGGACCACTTCTGCCCGGTTGTGTGAAGATGTCTAACGATAGGGTGATCGTCAAGCGATTAGTGTTAGTTTTTTTTAAGGGGGGATTGGGTGGGTTTTAGAGTAGGGTTGGTTGTGTGGGTGGTGGGTTTTAATGTTGGGGGGTATTTGTAATTTTTTTTTTACAGGTAAAAGAGCTGATTACTTTGGGGCAATGCCCCGCAAAAGGCCCTTTTAAGGGCTATTTGTAATTTAGTTTAGGGTAGGGGTTTTTTATTTTGGGGGGCTTTTTTATTTTTTTAGGGGGATTAGATTAAGTGTAATTAGTTTCAAAATCTTGTAATTATTTTATTATTTTCTATAATTTAGTGTGGGGGGGTTCGTACTTTAGATAATTTTTTTAAAATTGTAATTAATTGTATTTAGTTTAGGAAATTAATTTAATTATATTGTAGTGTTAGGTGTAATTGTAACTTAGTTTAGGTTTTATTTTACAGGTAAATTTGTCTTTATTTTAACTAGGAAGTTATTAAATAGTTAATAACTATTTAATAACTATTGTTCCTAGTTAAAATAAATACAAAGTTGCCTGCAAAATAAAAATAAACCCTAAGCAAGGTACAATGTAACTATTAGTTATGTTGTAGCTAGCTTAGGGTTTATTTTATAGGTAAGTATTTAGTTTTAAATAGGAATTATTTAGTGAATTGTATTAATTTTATTTAGATTTATTTAAATTAAATTTAAGTTAGGGGGGTTAGGGTTAGACTTAGGTTTAGGGGTTAATAATTTTTTTATAGTGGTGGCGACGTTGTGGGTGGCAGATTAGTGGTTAATAAATGTAGTTAGGTTGCGGCGACATTGGGGCTGCAGATTAGGGGTTAATAAATATAATGTAGGTGTCGGCAATGTTGGGGGCAGCAGATTAGGGGTTCATAAGTATAATGTAGGTGGCGGCAGTGTCCGGAGCGGCAGATTAGAGGTTAATAAGTGTAAGATTAGGGGTGTTTAGACTCAGGGTTCATGTCAGGGTGTTAGGTGTAGACATAAAAAGTATTTCCCCATAGGAATCAATGGGGCTGCGTTAGAAGCTGAACGCTGCTTTTTTGCAGGTGTTAGGTTTTTTTCAGCCGGCTCTCCCCCATTGATTCCTATGGGGAAATCATGCACGAGCACGTTACACCAGCTCACCGCTAACGTAAGCAGCGCTGGTATTGAGGTGAGATGTGGAGCTAAATTTTGCTCTTCGCTCACTTTTTTGCGGTTAATGCCGGGTTTGTAAAAACCCATAATACCAGCGTTGTCTGCAAGTGAGCGGTGAGCATAAAATGCTCATTAGCACCGCACCCCTGTTAACGCAAAACTCGTAATCTAGGTGTATATGTTTATAATTATGGTAGAGAAAAAAAGTATACATTTAAATACAATATTTTAAAACCAGAGGTTGTTTTGGAACAAGAACTTTTTACAATATACATTATAAATTGACGGACTGCAGAAGTCTCAGTTTTGATTTTGGTACCATAAAAAACAGTTATCATTTATGATAATGGCTCCATAGAAAAATGTATAGTTTTTAAAAGAAAGAGGCATCATATAATCTAAAAGTAACTGTTAGCGAGTGTTCATTAAGAACGATTGCAAAGGAAGTTGTATGTGATTTGGGTTACTATAATATTATGTAGAAAAAAATGAAATGGCTTCTAAAAACAAAGGATATATTCCATACAACCATATTACACTGCTCCTACCTGTGTACTGTTCCTACCTGTGGTGCCATAGCTCACAGATTTTATTCCTGGCATATTCACATAGCTGGTTTTAAAATCCCTTCCCCCCCCCCAGATACACCTCTCTCTGTCTGAGCTAGGTGTTTAATTAAAGACACTCCCATTAGCCTTGACTGGCATGTGATAGGTAAAACATATAAATATATTCCTCTTATTAACATATATTGATTTCTAATAAATTATTTGGAAACAATGGAGACCCTTTTATAGTGTTTATTTCACTTAACTTAATTGTAATGGTTTAGTGGATTTTTACCTAGAATTATATATTTAGTGTTTTAAATTTTAAAAATCTAGTTATACATTTTTAATAACCACACTTCCTACTGGAATCTCTTCCTCCAGCTCAATATTACCCTAATTGTTTTCTCAGAAGTGGAGGCAGGGCGTACAACTTGTGGAGAAAAACATGGATCTGATTTGTGAGAATGTATGCAGGAACATGCAGTTAGGGGGACAGAGCCTCATCTGTCATGAAAAGAAATAATACAATAATGTTAAAGTATAAAAATAAGATAAAAACTTACCACATTTTCTGACCTTAGATGTAAATGCATGGATAGAGGCAGCAATCAGCTCAACCTCCCAGTAATGCTGGTATAAACCATCTTCATTAATGCTGGTATAAATGCATGGGTGCCTTTGTGTGTTTATGTAGGTGTCTGTGTGCATGGCAATGTATATGGGTACCTGCATGTGTCTGTGTGCGTGGGAATGTATATGAGTGCTTGCATGTGTTTGCATGCATGGGAATGTATATGGGTGTCTGCATGTGTCTGTGTACAAGGAAATGTATATGTGTGCTTGCATGTGTCTTTGTGCATGGCAATGTATATGGGTGCCTGCATGTGTCTTTGTGCATGGGGATGTATATTGGTGCTTCTATAGGTGTGTGTGCGTGTGAATATATATAAGCATTTGCATGTGTCTGTTTGCATAAGAATGCATATGGGTGCTTGCATGTGTCTGTTTGAATGGGAATGTATATGTTTGTCTGCATGTGTCTGTTTGAATGGGAATGTATATGTTTGTCTGCATGTGTCTATGTACAAGGGAATGTATATGGGTGCCTGCATGGGTCTGTGTGCATGTGAATGTATATAAGCATTTGCATGTGTCTGTTTGCATAGGAATGCATATGGGTACTTGCATGAGTCTTTGTGCATGGGAATGTATATGGGCAATTGCATTTGACTGTATATGGGTGTACACTTTAGAATGAGGTGAGACACATATGGATCCTCTAGAAACTGCACTGGTTTCAGGTTATATTATTATATAATAAATAGTCTATATATTATAACCTGAATCTTCTCAATTTCATTTTAATACAATATGTTTTGTTCTGTGTTTATTTTTTATTTTATTTTTGGGTGGGTATTCCTGCTCCCAGTCGGCAAGTACTCTTGTCTTACCCCTGTATTCGTTCTTGTGAAGTCTTCTAAATATCCACTACCCCTAGTGGTTTAATATTAAACATAATATTGTAAGCCAGAACAGTCAAGTGTCTCCTTACAATGCTAATGCATATTATATAAAGGGAACCCTTTTTTGATAATCCTCTGATACACTAAAAATCTTCTTTACATTTTTTTAATTTTGTGGTCCATGAACTGGTATTCAAAAAATAGCATCCCCCCAATTCAAATTTGATTTAAAAAGTATGAATGTGCTGCTCCGTGTAGTAGCATTTGTTATAGATTAACGGTCTTATATCCTGGGATTGGGTGATTTTTATATCCAAATAGGATGCCAATTTTATTTTAAACATCTCCCAAAATTCTGTTTAGGCATGCTTCATGGGAACATGCTTTATACTCACAAGGGATACATTGTAAAGTAAAAAATTGATTTGTTTTTGTTCTTTATTTTCTTATTTCTTTTATTTTTTTTAGAGAGACAATAAACATGTTGAGTTTGTAATATGAATTGATTAAAGGGATAGTCTACTCCAGAATTTGTATTGTGCAAAAGGATAGATAATCCCTTTAATACCCATTCCCCAGTTTTGCATAACCAACATTGTTATATTAATACACTTTTTACCTCTGTGATTACCTTGTATCTAAGGGACCGATTTATTAAAGTACGGACAGACATGATACAATGTAGCGTATCATGTCCGCCGCACATCGATAAATGCCGACAGTGTACGCTGTCGGCATTTATCACTGCACAAGCAGTTCTTGTGAACTGCTTGTGCAATGCCGCCCCCTGCAGATTTGCGGCCAATCGGCAGCTAGCAGGGGGTGTCAATCAACCCGATCATATAAAATCAGGCGGATTGATGTCCTCAGCCTCAGAGCAGGCTGACAAGTTATGGAGCAGCAGTCTTTAGACCTCTGCTTGATATCTACTGTTTCCGGCGAGCCTGAAAGCTCACATGGAAACAGGGGCAACAAGCTTCATTCAGAGCTTGATAATTTGGCCCCTAAGCCTCTGCAGAATGCCCCTTATCTCAGTTCCTTTAACAGACTTGCATTTTAGCCAGTCAATGCTGACTTATAAAAAAACTCCATGGGAGGGAGATAAGAGGTGGCCTTCAAGGGCTTAGACATTAGCATATTAGCCTACCTAGGTTTAGCTTTCATACAAGGGCACGGCAAAATATATCAAGCATAGTAAATAACTTTGTCCTTACTGAGCACAATATATCAGTGGCATCACTAGGGAGGTGCGGGCCGCACCCGGGTGACACCCTCCAGGGGCTGACACCACAAATTTTTTTTTTTTTTTTTACATTTTATTGAAATTCAAAGAAATACAATGTAGAGATGCATAGATTTTTTTTTTTATTATTAGAGGGGCCAGCATTTGTGAACATTAGTGAGACTGGAGAAGTTGTATACACTTAATTTTTTTGCCTCTTGAGCCAGCGCTGCAATTTCCACAAATAGTTTTCCCGGTTGCATTTGCTTGTTTGTTTGCTCCTCCCCTGCCCAATTTCACTATGAATGTTGTGGGCATGCCATGGGGCTTGCGAAAGTTGCGCTGCTAGTCTAAACCTGCCTGCCTATCTGTGCTCACTGCTCAGTGATGTGTGGAGCAGTGGAGTCTCTCACTGCTGTGCTGTCTCTCTAAACAGGAACCGGGAAATCATGAGGGGATGCCTGGCACCTGACCACATGACTGTCTGACATTGTGTCTAAAAGTGAAGGAGCCACGTATGATGCCCACCAGACCGGTACAGTTACAGTACACTAAGTGCACACTGAAGAGGTAGGAGGGGAGGGTGGGCGGGGGTCTGGGGGTGGGCAGAGGGCAGAGGTTATTGGCCATAAGAAGCGGTAGGCACGCAGCCCGGGGCTGTGCACTGACAGACTTGGAACAGAGTTAGAGAGCAGAATATTCATAGTTTGCGTGCCTAAACCTTTTCTTTAGTGATTTATTTTTTAGTGTTCTGTTTATCTTTCATTTGATGCTCTGCTGAGCCAGGGAGCAGCTCTAGACATGAGCTTTATAATTAATGCAGTGCAGTTTACATATTTTGTATGTGTGTGTGTCTGAGTGTTTTTGTGTGTGTGTATCTGGGTGTTTTTGTGTGTGTGTTGGAGTGTTTTTGTGTGTGTGTTTTTGAGTGCGTGTCTGAGTGTGTTTCCGAGTTTTTGTGTGTGCATCTAAGTGGGTCTGAGTGTTTGTATGTGTGTGTGCCTGTGTTTTTGTGTTTGTGTGTGTGTCTGCTTTCTGGGGGGAGGGGGGGTGACACCATAACTTACTGCACCGGGTGACGCCAACCCTAGTGAAGCCACTGCAAAATATCAATCAATAATCAATAAGCACTGGCACTTTTATTTTTTAAAAAATAAAAAGCACTGACTATTGTAAAAGGGCAATTGTACATGTCAGTTTTAGGTGACTCCCCAGTTTCGATCCTGATAAAAATTTCTTAAAATGACATGAAACCCACAATTTTTTAAACAACTTTCCAATGTACTTCTGTTATCAATGTTGTATTATTTTCTTGGTATCCTTTATTGAAGGAGCAGCTATGTGCTACTAGGAGCTTGCTAAACACACCAGTAAGCTAATGACAACAAGCATATATAAGCAGCCACCAATCAGAAGCTAGCTCCCAGCTCCTGAGCCTACTTAGGTATTCTTTTCAACAAAAGATACCAAGAGGAAAAAGCTAATTAATTAATAGAATTAAATTGGAAAGTTGTTTAAAATTGTATGCTCTGGGGCCGACTTATCAAACTCCGTATGGAGCTTGATGCCCCTTGTTTCCGGCGAAACAAGGGGCATAACTTGTCCATCTACTCTGAGGCTGCGGACAGAAATTAACCCGATCGAATATGATCGGGTTGATTGACACCCCCTGCTAGCGGCCGATTGGCTGAGAATCTGCAGGGGGCGGCACTGCAAATGATAAATGTCAACAGCGTATGCTGTAGGCATTTATTGATGTGCAGCAGACATGATACGCTACATCGTATAATGTCTGCTCGCACTATGATAAATATGCCCCTCTGGAAAGAAACATTTTGGGTTTCATGTGAATTTAATACACAATAAAACATATGGATATCCTCACACATGTCTTGTTAAAAATACGTGAACAAGAGCCGCGACTTACCTCTTACCCGCGATGATCCGTGGCAGTTCCTAGTCACGCGAAGCTTCCCTGCAGATACCCGGCTAGTAGAGAGGAGCTTTGGACATACCGGGCACAACTCAAGCCCACTTCAAATAAGATTCTGCTCTTGGGACATACTTACTCTGCAGAACACTGAGGTCCTGTAAAACCACTTCTCATACGCCCCATAAAGGCCTTCTATCTGTGACATTATTCTATATCTCGCTCAAGAGACAACTGCTACACACTAGCCTGGTGACAAGGTCATTTTTCTTCCTATATTAAGCAACAGATACCCCCTCTCCTCCCTTTCCCGCAGGCAACTTGCCCTGCGGGTCATACCCCCTTCCCCTTTACCGATCACACCCAGAGGTGGTAATTTCCCTGGAGAGAGGGGCCTCCTTTTAATTTTAATTCTATTCTGATTCCTCCTGAGAACACTAGCTCTCCCTACTGAAATCAGACACCGCCTATCTTTACTCCTGAAGGAGACAGAGCTATAATGGAAGGCTAAGGCTCTATGCTCTAGAGGTGATAGCCTGTCACCCCCCCAGCAATCATACACAGCAGATACGTATACTTATTACACCCAGGTGGAGGATATCTCTCATTATGGCGCACTCAGTTAAAAGGAAACCTAAACACCAAGACAACCCTAAGAGGACTCTTACTGATCACTTTCATAGCAAACATATGTCAGACCCAGACCTCTCGGAGGAGGACTCCAGAGACTCAACTGCCCTGACTTCTGAACACACCAAACAAGATACCTCTCGAAAAGATAAAACTGCTCTCACACAGTCTACATTTCTAGAAACCATTAAAATCCTAACTGACAAGATGGACACTCATTACTCATCCCTCAGGCAGGAACTGCGCCAATCGGTGAGTGAATTGAAGCGAGACATCTCCTCATTAGGGGAGAGGACGGAGATTCTCGAGAGAAAACATGAGGACTTAGCATCGGACCATACTAACCTCCTTGCTTATTCACAAAGTCTTGCGGAGCAAATTTCTGATCTAGAGACCAAATTAGCAGACATAGAAGACAGGTCTCGCCGAAATAATCTTAGGATCAGAGGCATCTCTGAAGACATCTCCTCCACTGAGCTCCAGAACTACCTGACTACGTTCTTCAAAGTTCTATTAAACACATCAGCTGATCAAGACCTTTTAATTGACAGGGCACATAGGGCCACTCGCCCTCGCAACTCTACTGCTGACACCCCTAGAGATGTCATCCTGCGCCTACATTATTATACAACCAAAGAGAGAATAATGCGAGCCTCCTTCTCCAACAAGCCTCTCAAGGAGCCTTACCAAAAACTGCAAGTCTTTCCGGATCTATCTGTCCACACACTTGCCAAGAGGAGAACTTTTCACCAATTTACCTTAGCACTGAGACAGCATAAAATTAAGTACAGATGGGGATTCCCTGTAAAGCTCTTCGTCCAACACCAAGACCGCTCATACACGATTACATCTGTAGATCAGGGCATGAGGCTACTAAATACCCTTGATCTCTCAAGAGCCCCAGACCCCCCCTACCAGAACCAAGAAAATTCCAGCGGCCTGGATACCTCAGTTCCAGCATGGCTCCCACAAAACTCAACCTCTCTACGGAAGGAAATAGAACGGCCCTGACAGGACATTGGATACTATCTTCCCACGTTACAGTCTGTTTGTTCCTGCCTTTTGTACTTCCTTTTATCTCACTGTTTGCTGAGACACCTCTCTAGAGTCATAAGGATGATAGGAGTGTACTAACGGGTACATATCTTACTCTCTTTTCACTCCTCAACCTTTCCTTACATCTTGCAGGACTCTTCCATCGGATGATCTTCAATCAGGTAAGCCGGGAGCTCACACACGGGTACTTATCTTACTCCATTCCTAGCTCTCGGCCCCATGATCTCTTGTTTTTTCTTCTAATGTATGACTTTTCGTTTTTTTTTGTTTTTTTTATGTGGTTCCAGATTCGTTTATCTTGCTCTGTTTTCAAATATAATTCTAAATGTTATTGATGTTTCTTTATTTACTGCATTACCTATACATAATAACTGTGATTTACAGACTGCTACATTTGCTAAAGGAGAAGAATATTGAGATTGTTGTCTGCAGGTTGTTACATACTTTCTGTTCTTAATATCACAGAATTTGTCTTTGTTTGTAGGTTTATACTTAGTTAATCTGAAATGGAAGGTCCCTTCCTTTATTTCTTCTCTTTCTTTTTTCTTTTTCTTACTTTGTTAATAAATGTATATGGTATGTTGTAATAAGTTTCATTATATCACACTTAAATCTATTCCATGTCTCCTTTCTTGCCATAGCCCCTTTCTGATACCTCTCTCTTAAGATGACAGATTCCCAATCATCTTCTCTCTCTCAGATACCTAACTTAAAATTCCTCCTTTAACACTACCTCTTGTAGTTTTACATAGTTCCATAGCTATCTGCTCCTATTTAACCAACCTATTAATTATGACTGGGGGGGTGCGGTACACGTCACCTCCTAACTCCTCCAAAACCGTCCTCTCATTATCTTGTTAACTCTAACTTGTTTATTTCCACCGCTCACTCCCTCCTAAATCTCATACCCGCCTACTCTCTACCTCTTCAGCCTACCTCTACACCCAATTTTTTTTTTTTTTTTTTTCTTTTTTGGGTGGCACACTATTGGCTCCGCCCCCCACCCATCCCTCTCATATCTTCCTATATTAGCTTATAGGACATTGTTACAAGTCATTATTTCATCTTCCAAATTAACCTCCCTACCTTATCTGTTTTTTTAACCAAAGCGGCTTTGGACCGCTGTCTCCCCCCCCCCCCTTCCCCTCAACGAAACAACACTTATCTATTTATTGCAAGTAGCCTAAAATACTGACACATTAATTTCCACATCTCCACTTCAACATTCCCAAGCCATTGTTTACAGACCCTGTTCTAGAAGTTACCCTACCCTTCTCCTCCCTTACTTGCCCTCCTTTACCCCCCCCCGTTTTTTTTTTTTTTTTTTTTTTTTCTCTCTCCCTACTCCTCCTTTCCTTCTTCCTACCTCTCTTACGCTATCATGGAAGGGCTCAACTTTCTTACCCTAAATGTGCAGGGACTGAACTCCCCAACCAAGCGCAGCCTTCTTTCTACTTTCCTTCGTAAAAAGCACATAGACATAGCCTTCATTCAGGAGACTCACTGGACCCACACGCCGGAGGTCACCCGTACTTCCAAGCAGTTCCCCATACTCTTAGTTGCCCCGTTCTCTTCTAAATCCAGAGGTGTAGCCATATACGTAGGTAAAAATGTCACTTATGATCCGATCTATGTTGAATGCGACCCCCAAGCAAGATTTATAATTGCTATCTGTAAATTGAACTCACATTTAGTCACCCTCCTCAATGTCTATGCCCCAAACGTCAGACAAATCAAATTTTTTAGAACACTCCTTAAAGCAGTGGCAGCCATTAGGCAGGGAGATTTCATCCTAGGAGGGGATTGTAATTTAATTTGGGACGTGAAACTAGATAGAGCAGGACCCCCACTCTCCAGCAATGATAGAGCTACTCATTCCCTCTCCTCTGCCTTTCAACTTCTAATGGCACAATACGGCCTATATGATACATGGCGCACCCTCCACCCACAAGACAGGGAATACACGTTCTATTCTTCCCCACATAAATCATACACACGCATTGACTACTTTTTTACTGCAGCGCACTACATTGAGAATATTCATTCCATATGCATTACTCCAGTCTCTTGGTCGGATCATGACTCCTTACACTTACGCCTAGGTACTCTGACAGGTCCTCTCCCTAGGATCTGGCGAATTCAAGACTGGACTCTCACAGACCCTCTCCTTAAGACAGCCCTCCAGAACCATATTACAGACTTTTTGGCCCTCAACGACGACGGCCAGACCACTTCACAGACTCTTTGGGCCACTTTGAAGGCAGTATTAAGAGGTCACCTTATACAGATTGAGACTGAGGCCCGTACAAAATGCAACACCACCTTACCTAAACTGACAATCCGGCTCCGCATGCTAAAAGCAGACCTCTCTCATTCCTATTCCCCGGCCATAAGCAACGAAATAGCCAATATTTCGAAACAAATCCAAACTTTAGAACTCAAAAAGACACATAATCTGTTAGAAAAATTCAAAAAAATCTACTACCATCAGGGCAATAAAGCCTCCACACTTCTAGCCTCCAAACTCAGACAACGAACAGCTCAAGCCAGAATTATGTCCATTCAGTCACCTCTAGGGGTTAGTGTCACTTCCCCTATGGACATTGGGAACTCATTTAAACAATACTATTCAGCCCTATACAATATAGAATCTAATTTAGAAACTCCTGCTGGCACCCCTGAGGACATCTCTATGTTCCTTAACTCTCTTTCTCTCCCCTCTCTTTCCAGAGAGGCCGTATCCTCCCTCACTACCCCAATAACTATCGAGGAAATCATGACAATCACCCAAAACCTGAAATTAGGTAAGGCCCCGGGCCCTGATGGCTTTTCAGCTAGATTTTACAAAACTTTTCTCCCCCTCATAGCCCCTATTCTATGCAGATTCTTCCAAGAGATATTTTCTGGCTCCACTTTTAAAGCAGAATTCCTAGAAGCGGTTGTAATTACAATCTTGAAACCCGGTAAACCCCCTGACCTCTGCAGCAGTTACCGCCCCATTTCATTAATTAACACCGATACCAAAATATACGCCAAACTTCTAGCAGCTCGAGCTGCAAAAATAATATCCCCTCTCATAGCTAACGATCAAGTGGGATTTATCCCAGATAGAGAGGGTTCGGATGCAACCAGACGAATCCTAGGTGTTTTGTACGCAGCAGCTGGAGATCTGGCTCCCTTCCTGGCCCTGTCACTTGATGCCGAAAAGGCGTTTGATAGGGTCAGGTGGGAGTACCTGTGGGAAACCCTGAGAGCCTTTCAATTCCCCTCTACTTTTATCTCGGCGATTAAAGCCCTCTACAACGAGCCCTCGGCTTTGGTACGCAGGGTTGGATTTCAATCTACCAGGTTCACGATCTCGAATGGCACTAGGCAGGGCTGCCCTTTATCCCCCTTGTTGTTCGCTTTGGCCATAGAACCCCTCGCCCAATCCATCAGGCGTAAGCCGAGGATTGCAGGTCTCTCCATAGGTACTCACACTCACAAAATCTCCCTATATGCAGATGACGTTACCCTGTTTCTGACTGCCCCTACGGACTCCCTCCCTGCAGTGTTCACCGCCCTACAACAGTTTGGTCACCTGAGCTTTTATAAGCTCAATGTGGCCAAAACTGAGGCCCTGCCCATAAACTTCCCCTCGGACGTCCTCATCCCCCTACAGACTACATACCGCTTTCAATGGAAAACCACCTCTCTTACGATCCTGGGGACTCATCTTGGCCCAGACCCTACAGAGGTCATAACTCAAAACTATTCAGATAGACTCTCTGAGTTCAGGAGGCTCCTTGAGTCCTGGGAATTCAGGGAGATTTCTTGGACCGGACGCATAGCGGCGATCAAGATGTCTTTCCTCCCCAAGATCACATACCTCTTCAGATCTATTCCATATAATATTCCCAGAGCGCTCCTTAATAGATATCAAAGTCTGATTACTACATATGTCTGGGGGGACCGGAGACCCAGAACTTCCAGGCGCACTTTGGAGAAACCGATTTCGCAGGGGGGTTTAGCTTTACCAAACATAATTACCTACTATAATGCAGCTAGATTGTCGCATATCCTTCTGTGGAATGCGCCTGACAGACACCTCGGCTGGTTTACTCTAGAGTCCTCCTTGCTTCCTCCTGGATTAACTCTCTCTGACCTACTTTGGATACCTCCCCACCACAGACATAACATTGACTCCATACACCCCATATTCAAACAGGCGCTACAGTTCTGGGATCAGATCCAACACAACCCTGCTATCGCCCCTTACCCATCCCCTTTACTCACAATTTCAGCCGCACTGTTCTGTCTACCAGACTCTCATCCTGACTTATGGCCACAACTACATACTTTATTTGTGACAGACTTTTATGAACATGACTCCTGGCTCTCTCATCCCGCAATCTGCATTAAATTCCACCTCCCCACTAGACTTAGTTTTGAAGGATACCGACTGAGCACACGACTGCGTACCTGGGGATACCCAAAAAGTTCATTACGACCTAAGACAGTTTGGGAGGGGGCTTGGCAGGAGGCCCACAGTCTTAAGCATCCTCTCTCTTTTCACTACAATCTTCTCACTAACTCCCTATTTCCTCACAAAATACCGCAACATCTAGCCTGGGAAAGAGAAATTGGGTTCTCTGTAACACTAGATGTCTGGCATGTCAGAATCATGACTACCAGGAAGCTTCTTCATTGCGCCACACTCTGGGAGCTTTACTACAAAGTGCTAGTCCGTTGGCACCTAGTCCCTGTTACCTTGCATAGGATCTATCAGTCACATCCCCCTAGTTGCTGGAGAAACTGCAAAATGATCGGGTCAACACTACACATATGGTGGACTTGCCCAGTCATCCAACCGCTATGGAGAGATATATACACGCTCCTTCAATCACTTGGCCTCACACCTCCATTCACCCCTGAGGTAGCTCTTCTACATATGCCAATGCCTAACCTTTCCCCCTCGAAGGAAGCCCTTACAATTTATATCCTTATGGCCACGAAACTCGCACTTGCCAGAGCTTGGAAAGGGGAAAGATCCCCTTCCCTCTCACAGGTACTCTCCACGGTTCATTTTGTTGGACAAATGGAACAGTATTCATATAAGGTTCTAGATAAAGTAGACTCATTCCATGCAATATGGTCCCCTTGGATCATGAAATTCCCCAAATGGGATTCAAACCCCACACCCCCACAATGAAGAACTATCCCCCTCCCCCACTTCCCCTTCCCCCCCCCCATCCCCTATTTTTTTTTTTTTTTTTTTTTTTCTCCCTCCCTTCCTTTTTCCCTCCTCGTCCTTCCCACTCCCCTCTTCAACCCGCCGCCTATCGTCCCTGTAACACTCTACTATCTTAACTTGGGAATACAGGTATTATTTTACCATCTCTTACACCTACAGCTACTTGCCATCCTCTCCCTATTTTCCCCCTATGAAAAAGAGACCATTAACTCTTTACACTCTGCCTACTCCTATCTCTTTCTTAGACAGTTTTGATATTACATGTTTATTCCATGAGAATATTGTTGATATGTTTAAACTCGCCCCAAAGGCATTGTTTTGTTAACATGAAGTTTGTCTCAATAAAAAAATTTTGATTAAAAAAAAAAAAAAATACGTGAACAAGGCATTTTTGTGGCATGTTAGACCTATATGGAAGCTAAAAACAATCTGCCATATAATCAACAATTGATACATTTTTGTTCACTATAAAGGCAACTAAATTACATTGTTAATTTGATGTGCAAATAAAGGAACAGGCAAGAAGAAAACAGCAGAAACAGCTTTAAAAAGTGATGAAATACTCTTAAAGGGACATAAAGCTAAAAAAAAATTCTTTCATGTTATCAAATTTTCTTTGTTTTTGTTATCCTGTCTTGAAAAGCTGGGATGTAAGCTCATGAGTGTGCACGTGTCCACAACACTATATGGCAGCAGTTTTGCAACAATGTTATACATTTAGTAGGAGCACTAGATGGCAGCACTATTTCCTGTCATGTAGTGCTTCAGGCATGTGCACGCTACCTACCTAGGTATCCCTTCAATAAAGAATAACATGAGAACGAAACAGTTTTGATAATAGAAGTAAATTGGAAACTTTTTAAAAATTGTATTCTCTATCTAAATAATGAAAGAAAAACTTTGGGTTTACTGTCTCTTTAATAATATTAAAAATAATAACATTCAGGTAATATTGTGAGTGCTCTTAAAGAGACACTCAAGTCAAAAATAAACCTTCATGATTCCGATAGAGCAAACAATTTCAAACAACTTTCCAATTTACTTCCATTAACAGTGGGGGGTAGTTATCAAGCCGTCTACTTTTCTGACTTCACAGGCCCAATACGCCCGCCTAAGCTCGTCTACCTTCGCCGCCACGGACCTTGAATACGTTCGCCTAAGTTATCAAAAAAAGCTGTCAAAAAGCCGCGGGGCGATGAGCAGCGGACTGTGAGAGTTATCACTCATCCGATCTCGCTGCCCTTCGGCTTTTTCCCAGCTTTATTGCTAGCCTGTCACTAAGCACCCACACTAAACTACACTGTTCTATCCCTATACCGGCGCCCCCGGAGCCCCCCGCAACTTAATAAAGTTACTAACCCCTAAACCACCGCTCCTAGACCCTGCCGCAACTCTTATAAATGTATTAACCCCTAAACCGCCGCTCCTAGACCCTGCCGCAACTCTTATAAATGTATTAACCCCTAAACCGCCGCTCCCGGACACCGCTGCCATCTACAGTATACCTAGTAACCCCTATCCTGCCCCCCCCTACACCGTTGCCCTCTATAATAAAATTATTAACCCCTATCCTGCTGATCCCGCACCTTGCCGCAACTAAATAAATAGTTTAACCCCTAAATCGCCGCTCCCTGAACCCGCGCAACCTATATTAAACCTATTAACCCCTATCCTGCCCCCCCTACACCGTCGTCACCTATAATAAATTGATTAACCCCTATCCTGCCCCCCCTACACCGTCGTCACTTATAATAAATTTATTAACCCATATCCTGCCCCCCACTACACCGCCGCCACTGTAATAAAATTATTAACCCCTAAACCTAAGTCTAACCCTAACCCTAACGCCCCCCTAACTTAAATATTAATTAAATAAATCTAAATAATATTTCTATTATTAACTAAATTAATCCTATTTAAAACTAAATACTTACCTTTAAAATAAACCCTAATATAGCTACAATATAAATAAGAATTATATTCTAGCTATCTTAGGATTTATTTTTATTTTACAGGCAACTTTCAATTTATTTTAACTAGGTACAATAGCTATTAAATAGTTATTAACTATTTAATAGCTTACCTAGCTAAAATAAACTGAAATTTACCTGTAAAATAAATCCTAACCTAAGTTATAATTACACCTAACACTACACTATACTTTAATAAAATATTCCTATTTAAAACTAAATACTTACCTGTAAAATAAACCCTAAGATAGCTACAATATAAATAATAATTATATTGTAGCTATCTTAGGATTTATATTTATTTTACAGGTAACTTTGTATTTATTTTAGCTAGGTAGAATAGTTATTAAATAGTTATTAACTATTTAATAACTACCTAGCTAAAACAAATACAAAATTACCTGTAAAATAAATCCTAACCTAAGTTACAATTAAACCTAATACTACACTATCATTAAATTAATTAAATAAACTACCTACAAATAACTACAATTAAATACAATTACATAAACTAACTAAAGTACAAAAAAATAAAAAAAGCTAAGTTATAAAAATAAAAAAATAAGTTACAAACATTTTAAAAATATTACAACAATTTTAAGCTAATTACACCTAATCTATGCCCCCTAATAAAATAACAACCCCCCCAAAATAAAAAAATGCCCTACCCTATTCTAAATTAAATAAAGTTCAAAGCTCTTTTACCTTACCAGCCCTTAAAAGGGCCATTTGTGGGGGCATGCCCCAAAAAGTTCAGCTCTTTTGCCTGTAAAAGAAAAATACACCCCCCCCAACATTAAAACCCACCACCCACATACCCCTAATCTAACCCAAACCCCCCTTACAAAAACCTAACACTAATCCCCTGAAGATCATCCTACCTTTAGTCGTCTTCACTCAGCCGAGCAGCGATGGAACCGAAGTGGACATCCGGAGCGGAAGAAGTTAATCCTCCAAGCGGCGCTGAAGAAATCTTCCATCCGATGAAGTCATCATCCAGGCGGCGATAAAGAAGTCTTCGATTCGGGCGATGTCATCTTCAAAGAGGCGCTGAAGAGGTCTTCTATCCGGGCGATGTCATCTTCCAAGCCGGGTCTTGAATCTTCCTCCCGCCGACGCGGAACCTCCTTCTTCACCGACGGACTATGACGAATGAAGGCTCCTTTAAGGGACGTCATCCAAGATGGCGTCCCCTCAAGTCCGATTGGCTGATAGGATTCTATCAGCCAATCGGAATTAAGATAGGAAAAATCTGATTGGCTGATGGAATCAGCCAATCAGATTGAGCTCGCATTCTATTGGCTGTTCCGATCAGCCAATAGAATGCAAGCTCAATCTGATTGGCTGATTCCATCAGCCAATCAGATTTTTCCTATCTTAATTCCGATTGGCTGATAGAATCCTATCAGCCAATCGGAATTGAGGGGACGCCATCTTGGATGACGTCCCTTAAAGGAGCCTTCATTCGTCGTAGTCCGTCGGTGAAGAAGGAGGTTCCGCGTTGGCGGGAGGAAGATTCAAGACCCGGCTTGGAAGATGACATCGCCCGGATAGAAGACCTCTTCAGCACCTCTTTGAAGATGACATCGCCCGGATCGAAGACTTCTTCATCGCCGCCTGGATGATGACGACTTCATCGGATGGAAGATTTCTTCAGCGCCGCTTGGAGGATTAACTTCTTCCGCTCCGGATGTCCACTTCGGTTCCATCGCTGCTCGGCTGAGTGAAGACGACTAAAGGTAGGATGATCTTCAGGGGATTAGTGTTAGGTTTTTGTAAGGTGGGTTTGGGTTAGATTAGGGGTATGTGGGTGGTGGGTTTTAATGTTGGGGGGGTTGTATTTTTCTTTTACAGGCAAAAGAGCTGAACTTTTTGGGGCATGCCCCCACAAATGGCCCTTTTAAGGGCTGGTAAGGTAAAAGAGCTTTGAACTTTATTTAATTTAGAATAGGGTAGGGCATTTTTTTATTTTGGGGGGGGTTGTTATTTTATTAGGGAGCTTAGATTAGGTGTAATTAGCTTAAAATTGTTGTAATATTTTTAAAATGTTTGTAACTTATTTTTTTATTTTTTGTAACTTAGCTTTTTTTATTTTTTGTACTTTAGTTAGTTTATGTAATTGTATTTAATTGTAGTTATTTGTAGGTAGTTTATTTAATTAATTTAATGATAGTGTAGTATTAGGTTTAATTGTAACTTAGGTTAGGATTTATTTTACAGGTAATTTTGTATTTCTTTTAGCTAGGTAGTTATTAAATAGTTAATAACTATTTAATAACTATTCTACCTATCTAAAATAAATACAAAGTTACCTGTAAAATAAATATAAATCCTAAGATAGCTACAATATAATTATTATTTATACAGGGAGTGCAGAATTATTAGGCAAATGAGTATTTTGACCACATCATCCTCTTTATGCATGTTGTCTTACTCCAAGCTGTATAGGCTCGAAAGCCTACTACCAATGAAGCATATTAGGTGATGTGCATCTCTGTAATGAGAAGGGGTGTGGTCTAATGACATCAACACCCTATATCAGGTGTGCATAATTATTAGGCAACTTCCTTTCCTTTGGCAAAATGGGTCAAAAGAAGGACTTGACAGGCTCAGAAAAGTAAAACATAGTGAGATATCTTGCAGAGGGATGCAGCACTCTTAAAATTGCAAAGCTTCTGAAGCGTGATCATCGAACAATCAAGCGTTTCATTCAAAATAGTCAACAGGGTCGCAAGAAGCATGTGGAAAAACCAAGGCGCAAAATAACTGCTCATGAACTGAGAAAAGTCAAGCGTGCAGCTGCCAAGATGCCACTTGCCACCAGTTTGGCCATATTTCAGAGCTGCAACATCACTGGAGTGCCCA
This sequence comes from Bombina bombina, assembly GCF_027579735.1. NCBI lineage: Eukaryota > Metazoa > Chordata > Amphibia > Anura > Bombinatoridae > Bombina > Bombina bombina. The sequence continues at coordinate 468,818,446 of NC_069502.1, read as the reverse complement.
AAAGCACAAGGTGTGCAATACTCAGAGACATGGCCAATGTAAGAAAGGCTGAAAGACCACCACCACTGAACAAGACACACAAGCTGAAACGTCAAGACTGGACCAAGAAATATCTCAAGACTGATTTTTCTAAGGTTTTATGGACTGATGAAATGAGAGTGAGTCTTGATGGGCCAGATGGATGGGCCCGTGGCTGGATTGGTAAAGGGAAGAGCTCCAGTCCGACTCAGACGCCAGCAAGGTGGAGGTGGAGTACTGGTTTGGGCTGGTATCATCAAAGATGAGCTTGTGGGGCCTTTTCGGGTTGAGGATGGAGTCAAGCTCAACTCCCAGTCCTACTGCCAGTTTCTGGAAGACACCTTCTTCAAGCAGTGGTACAGGAAGAAGTCTGCATCCTTCAAGAAAAACATGATTTTCATGCAGGACAATGCTCCATCACACGCGTCCAAGTACTGCACAGCGTGGCTGGCAAGAAAGGGTATAAAAGAAGAAAATCTAATGACATGGCCTCCTTGTTCACCTGATCTGAACCCCATTGAGAACCTGTGGTCCATCATCAAATGTGAGATTTACAAGGAGGGAAAACAGTACACCTCTCTGAACAGTGTCTGGGAGGCTGTGGTTGCTGCTGCACGCAATGTTGATGGTGAACAGATCAAAACACTGACAGAATCCATGGATGGCAGGCTTTTGAGTGTCCTTGCAAAGAAAGGTGGCTATATTGGTCACTGATTTGTTTTTGTTTTGTTTTTGAATGTCAGAAATTTATATTTGTGAATGTTGAGATGTTATATTGGTTTCACTGGTAAAAATAAATAATTGAAATGGGTATATATTTGTTTTTTGTTAAGTTGCCTAATAATTATGCACAGTAATAGTCACCTGCACACACAGATATCCCCCTAAAATAGCTATAACTAAAAACAAACTAAAAACTACTTCCAAAACTATTCAGCTTTGATATTAATGAGTTTTTTGGGTTCATTGAGAACATGGTTGTTGTTCAATAATAAAATTAATCCTCAAAAATACAACTTGCCTAATAATTCTGCACTCCATGCATTGTAGCTATCTTAGGGTTTATTTTACAGGTACGTATTTAGTTTTAAATAGGAATAATTTATTAAAGTATAGTGTAGTGTTAGGTGTAATTATAACTTAGGTTAGGATTTATTTTACAGGTAAATTTCAGTTTATTTTAGCTAGGTAAGCTATTAAATAGTTAATAACTATTTAATAGCTATTGTACCTAGTTAAAATAAATTGAAAGTTGCCTGTAAAATAAAAATAAATCCTAAGATAGCTAGATTATAATTATTATTTATATTGTAGCTATATTAGGGTTTATTTTAAATGTAAGTATTTAGTTTTAAATAGGATTAATTTAGTTAATAATAAAAATATTATTTAGATGTATTTAATTAATATTTAAGTTAGGGGGGCGTTAGGGTTAGGGTTAGACTTAGGTTTAGGGGTTAATAATTTTATTACAGTGGCGGTGGCGTAGTGGGGGGCAGGATAGGGGTTAATAAATTTATTATAGGTGGCGACGGTGTAGGGGGGGCAGATTAGGGGTTAATAAATTTATTATAGGTGGCGACGGTGTAGGGGGGGCAGATTAGGGGTTAATAAATTTATTATAGGTGGCGACGGTGTAGGGGGGGGCAGATTAGGGGTTAATAAATTTATTATAGGTGGCGACGGTGTAGGGGGGGCAGGATAGGGGTTAATACATTTAATATAGTTTGCGGCGGGTTCAGGGAGCGGCGGTTTAGGGGTTAATACATTTATTATAGTTGCGGTGGGCTCCGGGAGCGGCGGTTTAGGGGGTAATAACGTTATTTAGTTGCGGCGGTGTAGGGGGGGGCAGATTAGGGGTGTTTAGACTCGGGGTACATGTTAGGGTGTTAGGTGCAGACAGCTCCCATAGAAATCAATGGGATGTCTGTCAGCAGCGAACTTGTACTTTCGCTATGGTCAGACTCCCATTGATTCCTATGGGATCCGCCGCCTCCAGGGGTGGCGGTTTGAAAACCAGGTACGCTGGGCCGTAAAAGTGCCGAGCGTACCTGCTAGTCATTTGATAACTAGCAAAAGTAGTGAGAATGACGTAAGAATCGATCTGTGTCGGACTGAGTCCGGCGGATCGAAGCTTACGTCACTAAATTCTACTTTAGCCGGTCTCAAGCCTTTGATAACTAAGGCAAATCAGCCTTGCCACAAATACGCTGCGGAATTCCAGCGTATTTGAGGTTGACGGTTTGATAACTACCCCCCAGTATGTGCACTGTCTTTTTTAGATTCTCACATTTTAAGTCAACAGCTACTACTGAGCATGTGCAAGAATTCACAGAAAATACATATATGCATTTCTGATTGGCTGAAGACTGTCACATGATACAGGAGGAGTGGAAATAGACATAACTTTGAAAATTGTCAGGAAAAAATCTACTATTCATTTGAAGTTCAGACTAAGGGGCCTATTTATCATTGCATCAATCTCGATGCATTTGCTGGAGTCAATACGCTCGCCAGACATCACTGCCTCGAATCTACATACGACGCCCTTTTTTATTAAAAAGTCTGTCAAAAACGTCAAGTATGGAGCGATGAGCATTGGACTGTTGATAAATAAGAGTCATATTCTGTTTTTTCTAACTTTATACCATTTCATTACTATCCATGAACAACACATTTCTCTAAAGCTAATCTTTTATTTTTCATCTGTTAATGTCCAAGCAATAGCTACATTTATACCTCAACAAACAATAATATCTCATAGATATTATTTTCTATGTATTTGTTATACAAAAAACTGATATATGATATTTCCACATAAATGAATGTGTATTTGTATTTTTATAAATCATGATATGCCTATCTCTTGTTTTTTTGTTTTTTAAAATGATTGTTAATGCTAGAATTTGTACATACTTGTATATATATATTGTTATGTCAGAAATCTTTTGCAAACATATTTACATGTCCCTAAATTCTTTTTTTTTTTGTTCTAAACAATGTTGTCTGTCATATCTCTGTGTTTATTTATACCACTATATGTATATAGTGTAAATATATAATTATTCTGAACATGAATAATTGCAAATATAACATGTAATCAGGGTATCATATGTATTTATTTGAAAATGAATATTTTAAGAGCTTGGCCAGTTTTCTCTCTGCACCTGTGTAACCCCTCCTGATTGCAGTCTAGTTTTAGACACCACCTCTTCACAGGCATTTTAAAATGGGCTGGTTTATAAGATGACATTTCTTAATGAAAATGAAATTCAAGAAAAGGAAGAAAAACACTGAAAATAGCATGACAGTAAAGAGGTGATTTTAATTTCTGCTGTATCTGAATCATGACAGTATTGAGCTATCAGCTTAATATTTTATTGAATCAAACATCATTTGAATTTTAAAATCATTGTCTAATATATTAGACGGTGTGTCCTAATGTCATCATCAATGTTTAACTTTAATACTAATTTCACATATACATACTTTCAAAGTATAATACACAATGTAACAAATGGCACTTACAAGTTCTGATGAGTGATCAATGACACAAGTATCAAGCAATTTGATTCGTTAGTGATAGTATAAAATGTATATTTAAATCAGATTGGTTGATGTCATAAATCATGTGATTATGCATTTCCCAAACAAAAGTGGTGGAAACTTTAAAAAGTTTGTGGGTTGTTTAGGAGTATTGCGTCAAATTTGGTGCGAAAAGTGTTGCGTCAAAGTTGGTGTGAAGTGTAGAGTGGGACTTGTAGTACATGCCTTAAAGGGACACTGAACCCAATTTTTTTCTTTCGTGATTCAGATAGAGCATGCAATTTTGAGAAACTTTCTAATTTACTCCTATTATCCTTTTTTCTTCGTTCTCTTGCTATCTTTATTTGAAAAAGAAGGCATCTAAGCTAAGGAGCCAGCCAATTTTTGGTTCAGTACCCTGGACAGCACTTGTTTATTGGGGGGGGGTGAATTTATACACCAATCAGAAAGAAGAACCCAGGTTGTTCACTAAAAATGGGCAGGCATCTAAACTTACATTCTTGCTTTTCAAATAAAGATACCAAGAATGAAGAAAATTTGACAAAAGAAGTAAATTAGAAAGTTGCTTAAAGGACCAGTCAACACAGTAGATTTGCATAATCAACAAATGCAAGATAACAAGACAATGCAATAGCACTTAGTCTGAACTTCAAATGAGTAGTTGTTTTTTTTTCTGACAATTTTAAAAGTTATGTCTTTTTCCACTCCCCTTGTACCATGTGACAGCCATCAGCCAATCACAGATGCATACACGTACCATGTGACAGCAATCAGCCATTCACAAATGCATACACGCTTATTCTTGCACATGCTCAGTAGGAGCTGGTGACTCAAAAAGTTTAAATATAAAAAGACTGTACACATTTTGTTAATGGAAGTAAGTTTTGAAAGTTGTTTAAAATTGCTTTCTCTGGAGGAGGAGCCCAGGTGCAAGGTCAGGTGATGCACCTGTGCTGATCTACCTTCCTCACAAGCCTTGGTGAAACTCGCGCCCAAACCCTCTGACCTTGGGTGGCTTGTTTAGCGAGCAAATACTGCTACTCGAACTTTTAGTGCCATAACATTGCACTAAAAAAAGCTGCTCCGGCAGCTTGTATTGGGACCTGATTTTTTCTGGCAAATATCCACAAAAAAAGCAAATAATGACTCACAACATTGTCCTTTGTATATGAGAAACTTCTACGAACTGAGGCTATGATGTGAGGTTTAGCTGGGGAGCAGTACACTGCTGTTTGAGGACCGAGGCTAATTAACTCTGCTGAGGCATCTCTGCCGCTCTTGTTCCCGCAATATCTATCTAAGTCAAGTGCTCCGGCCGGCTGTAAGCTGTGATGAGCTGCCTGGAGCCTATTTATACTGCCGCATACCTGGATTGAATACCCGCTTCTTATCTGATCTCCCGCATTGATGCTGCAAGACTTACCCTGTTTGGAATGGTGTCGGTGCTTGGTTGTCGGATGCGGCCCTTGGGGTGACTCTGCTTGTCCTGCCCGGAGTCGCTAGGAATCCTCAAGCTTCCCCGCTTGTCGGCCCCTCCCACCGGTGCTGCGCGAGGGGTGCGGGTCGATGCGCCCTGGTGCGCTCCTGAGGTTCTCTGCTGCTTCACTGCTCTGCCGCACGCTCGGCTCTCCTTGTGCATCGACTGGAGGTGAGGATCTCTGTAGTGCCCTGGTGCGCTCCTGTGGCTTCCTGACTGCTCTGCCTCATAGCTCCACGCTTGGGCCCCTTTCCATATTGAACAAGGGGAAAGATTACTCCTACGCTTGCTCCGCTCCTGTGGTTTCCAGGCGGATTTTCTTCACGGCTCCATGATCAGCTCTTCCTCTGCAGCAATATAGCTGTACCTCTTTGCTCTCCCTCTTGAAAAGCGCCCCTCTCCCACCGGTGTTGCGTGAGGGGGGACTGCCCTGGGCCAAGGTGATTGTTGGAACACCTGGGACAAGTCAGGTAACTTTTCTGCATGTTTTCCTACAATATATGATCGGATCTTTACTGACTTGCTGCCCAGTACCCTGAGGAGGGAAAAGAAGAAAATATATATACTACAGGATATTGACTGCCTCACTTTTGTTATAATTTTCATGTAGTACTATTAATGTCTGCACTATTATAAGAGTTTTATAAGGCTATAAGATTATCCCAAAATGATGAATGCTGACCTTAATCGCTAGGTGTTACTAAATCTAGAATCAACCTCATATTGTGTCTAAATAAAAACAAGTGGTCTGCGGGGCTAACATTTAACCCTCTTTAATAGCAGTCCTATTCTTCCTCCTATTTATTTCTCTCAGAAACAACTTTTTGGATATGTTATTGAGGTTATAAAAACCCTATCTTTTTAGCCTCCCTTTTATGTACTTTTCAGAAATATTTATGCTGACACAGAGGTCTATACCCTTAGGATAGTGCAACTAACACCTCTGGAATTTGTAGGTTTAGAATCGGATATTTATTTACTTTTTTGTACACTAACAACTGGGCATAACTCAAGGGAGTCTTTGCTAATGATATGTTTTAGATCTTAATAAACCTACACAAACTAAGCAGCTAGAGTATAATAATATTGTCATAACCTACTAATTGGTTCTAGGTTCAAGGTAAATCTACCTGTTAACTATATATTCTCTCTTCTCTTCTGAAGCAGGAGGGGAAAAGGGAAAGGGAAGAGAAAGGGCTGAGAGGAAAAATCCTTCTTGGACTTCAATATTAAAGTAAACATTAACCCTCCTTAGAAGGTTTCGGTAACATTGACTCTCTATATCAAATCTACTCTTCTAAATTTTTCAAAGATTTATCTGGACACAGGGATAGGCTAATTCAAACTCCCTGTACACAAATAAATATTTGTTAAAGCATAACTCTTTATGAATATCCACTGGTAATATAATTCAATAAAGTGTACATAAAGAGAATTAAAGACGCAAAACTAATTAGAGAATTTTGATACTCTGTAGCGAGGATCTAAAAATGTACCCTTCCTCCTAGGTGTAAACAAGTGGGGTAAAACTCACATATTTTCAATAAAGATTCACTTTTTTCTACCTGTATGGCTGGACCTCTCACATAAATAACTAAGCACCCCCATATAGGCACTTTTTATTTTCCTTTCCACCTTCACGTCACTTTCACCAGTTCACTTTATCCTCACCTCCTAGCTGGAGGATTAATTACCTCCTCAAAACTTCACATCCACCCTTTACTTTTTTGTATTTTTACTTTTTATTCATCTTTTTTTCTTTCTTTCTTTCACGGCAATAACTCTCACTATTGTTTTTTTTTCCAACCCATGGATAAATTTTTACACACTACACACAAGACCCCCTCTCCAGCCATGGCAGCTAGACAAAAGGATAGGAAACCTAGGAACACGCAAGAAACTGTCACTGATATACAACCAAGTATAGCTAATGTATCAGAATTACAAGAAGTAACAAGCATTCAAAATCTTGTTACTAGTATTTCAAATGCTCTGGCCCCTAAATTTGACGCTCTCAAAACTGAACTTAGACAAGATATTTTCCTGTTAACACAGGAAGTTCGGCAGTTTTCTACCAGACTGCAGGAAGCGGAACAAAGGGTATCTGATCTGGAGGACCTAACAATTCTACATGGTTCCAATCTTGAAAATGCAAATACTAATATACAAAAAATTCAAAACAAATTAGAGGATCTAGAGAATAGATCCAGAAGGAACAATGTGAGAATTGTGGGTCTTCCAGAGGAACAACAAAATGAGAACCTTATTCCCTTTATTTCAGAGTTATTACCCAAACTTTTGAAAATACCATCCACACATCAACCTATTTTGGTTGAGAGAGCGCATAGACTTGGCCCCCTTCGTACAGATAATAAAAGCAGAAATAAACCTAGACCGGTTATAGCAAAATTACTGAATTACCAGGACAAAGTAACTTTATTTCAGTATTATCGTAGACAGCAACCAATTACTTTTGAAGGGGCAAAAATCTTATTGTTCCAAGATTTTTCTGTGGATACAGCAACTAAAAGACGGGAGCTTGCTCCCATCTGCTCCAAATTTATAGAAAAAGGCTATCGGGCGATGATAATATACCCCCACAAACTTAAGGTCATAGCACTTGAGAGAACGCACTGGTTTGATGAAGCCAGTCAGGCTGAAAAGTTCTATAAAACACTTGAACCTTTAACTTAATAAATAGAGGACAGGAGTACAACAAACACTGGAAGTTAATAAAAAAAATGGCTGAAATTCAGGTTCCTACTAGGGTAGACCCGTGCTGTCCAACAGACATGGGTCCTGGGACTCTTTTCCCCCACGTGCGGGGTAAACTAATTTTTTTTTTTTTTTTTTTTCTCCCTCCCCTCCCTTTTTTTTTTCTTCTCTCTCCCTCCCTTGGTCTCTTCTCCCCTTCTCCTTCTCTCTTCCTCTCCTCTTTCCATGTATTAAATGGATCCAATAGAAAAATGTAAAATAGTGTCTTGGAACGTAGGAGGGATTTCTACACCCATTAAACGAAAGGCAATTCTTACACAATTACGTAAATCCCAAACTGATATTGGTTTCATACAAGAAACCCATCTATCTGCTGAAGAATCTTTAAAATTAAAGACTTCCTGGGTTAAAGAAATATACTTTGCTGCTGGTATTAAGAGAAAGAGGGGGGTAGCAATATTAATAGGTAAAAGGATTGGGGCAGAAGTTGTCAGCTTTGTTGCCGATCCGGGGGGGAGATATGTCCTAATAAAAATAAAAATTGCAAAGAGGCTGTATACGCTTTGTAATGTCTACGGCCCAAATGTGTTCGATGCAGAATTCTGGAATATTCTCCAGTCGAAGCTCCTATTGTATGCAGAAGGCCTTTTGATTGTTGGGGGCGATTTCAACATGGCACCACAATGCCCAGTAGATAGGCTTAGACAAGATACTAAACATCCGAAACAAAAAAGAGATAACTTAGAATCTAAAATGTATAGAAAAATCAAGACCAACTTAGCTCTATGTGACATTTGGAGGATTCAGAACCCATCTGCTCAGATGTTTACATGCCTTTCGAAGGCTCACAAGACTATGTCTAGAATCGATGTATTCTTGATTGATGAGCGCCTTATATCAACAAGGGTCAAGGCTGAGATAATGCCTATACTCATATCGGATCATGCACCTATCTCTCTCATGTTACAATTAGCTCATATATTCCCTAACCCAGCTCGTTTCTTTTTTCCATATTATCTTGCATCTGACTCAAAATTTAAAAGTCGGCTTTTAAATACATATAAAGAATATGTACAGTTTAATAGAGAGCATTTGGAAAACCCTGAATTATTCTGGGAGACTGCGAAAGCAGTAATGAGGGGTGAAATCATTGCATACAATGCTGCTCTACTTAAGAAAACTAGATTAAAAGAAAAAGAAGCATGTAAGTTTTTGCTTAATTCCTATAATCAATATTTGCTTAACAAAACTCCCCTTAACTGGGCAAAATATATGAGAGCTAAAAGCGAGAGAGACTCCTTCATCTTATCCCAAGAAACTCAAAAAGAACTGAAAATCCAGGCCAGAATGTATAGATATGGCAACAAATCTGGTAAAATGCTGGCTAAATTAATCAAAAATGAAAAAAAACAACCAAATATAGACAAACTCCAGCATAAAGGGGATTACCTTACTAAACCTGACGATATTCTTGGTGTATTTCATCAATATTATAAGGAGCTCTACACGCTCAAAAGCAATGACACAAAGAAATCTGCTGATTTCTGGAGTGGAATTAAATATCCTACACTAAATCCAGAAGATACTAACAGTCTCAACGCCCCCATCACGGCAGAAGAGATCGGGAAAATAATATCTAACCTATCTTTCAATAAAGCAGCCGGTCCCGATGGTCTCCCTAGCGAGTTCTATAAAATTATGTCTACTGAAGTTACTCCGCATCTTTGTATTCTTTTTAACAGTTTCTATATTGACGGCAAACCCATCCCCCCCTCCTTTTCACATTCCTATACAACATTGATACTCAAAGGAGGTAAAGATCCTTCTTATAAGGAGTCATATAGACCAATTGCTTTACTTAACGGCGATTATAAAATCTTAGCTGCAATTTTGGCATCCAGACTACAAGGGGCTCTCACAAAAATCATTCATACAGATCAATCAGGGTTCCTAAATAATAGGAACTCTGCTGCAAAAATTAGGGAGGTCTTGGTTGTGACAGAGTATTACGAGACAGTATCTGAGAGGGACAGTGGGGGAGAGGGTACACAGGATCTTGCTATCATATCCATTGATGCTGAAAAGGCATTTGATTCTATCACTAATGAGCATATCTATTCTTCTTTAAATCATTTCGGTATCAGGGGTAATTTTTCTGATTTTGTTGCGAATCTTTATACCCAACCTTCCACAAAATTGATAGTAAATAGGAACATCTCCTCTCCTATTTTTTTAGGCAGAGGAACGCGTCAGGGTTGCCCTCTCTCCCCGCTCCTTTTCGATATTGCCATTGAGCCATTAGCAATTAAAATAAGACAATCTTTGGATGGTATTAAAATTCACAACCATGAAATAAAAACTGGGCTCTATGCAGATGATTTGCTTGTCTATATGAAAAGCTTTTTCATATAATGGATCACTTTGGTTCCTTTTCAGGTTACAAAGTAAATATGACGAAATCTGAAATATTTTGGCTTAGGAACAATATAAATTCAGTAACAAATATCCCCTTCAGACAGGTCACGGAATCCTTTAAATACTTAGGGATTCATATCCCGGTTAAAAGCACCGATCTCTACAATCTTAACATTCTTCCAGTTCTCAAAACGATTAAAGAAAAACTTAAAGATTGGCAAAATCTGCCATTATCACTATCTGGCCGGATTGCTCTATTTAAAATGGCCCTCTTACCGAAACTACTTTATATTATTCAAAATACATCATTATTATTACTTGGAAAAGACATCCGCTCATTCAATAGTGCACTTAAAAAATTTCTCTGGCAAGGGAAAAGATCAAAAATTTCTTTCGGAAAACTTTCAGTACCAAAAGAATATGGAGGACTGGCCTTACCTGATATAAGGCTTTACAACCTCTGCTTTCTTGCACGTATAGTCACAGACTGGATTGCATGTAATAACTATGTTTTAAATAACGAACTGGAATCCAGTGTCTCTTATCCTTACTGGCCCTCCGCATTGACTCATCTAGACATTAAAGAAATCCCGACAGAAATTAAAAAGCTTAAAACATTTTACAACCCGCTTAAAGCCTGGCAAAAAATAACCAAGCTCCTTCTAATTAACAGTAAAGCTTCTATCTATCTCTCGATACTAGGAAATCCTAAATTCCAAGCAGGAATTCATTCTGCGGTCTTCAGAAGATGGGACTCTGCTGGTCTAAAGAATGTTTACCAAATAATAGACAAAGAGAGACAATGCATTAAATCATTTCAGGAAATAAACACAGAGTTTAACTTGTCAAACCGAGACTTCTTTGCCTATCTGCAACTTCGACACTTTGCGTTGGAATTAGTCAAAGAAAAAGGCTGGAACTGGAGCATGGGCAAACTTGATGACTGGTTAGTATTAACTAGAAATGCTCATATGTCCATTGCACCATGTTATTATTTCCTGGGTTCAAATAAGGGTCTCCCCGTTTTAACACATCTGGTACTATTCTGGAACACATTAATGGTTCAGTGTAACATAGATCAAAAAACTCTGCAACTTTCAATTAAAAAGGTGGCTCAGAACACACTCTCAGCTACATGGCGAGAGGCTCATGTTAAATTCCTCCATAGGGCATATTTTACCCCCGAGAGAGGCTATAGATCTGGCAATTTAGGATTTAATAAATGCCCCAAATGCTCATACTTCGCAGCGGATTTCCCACACATGATATGGTATTGTCCAAAAATTAAAATTTTCTGGCTTAAAGTGGAATACTGGCTAAGAAATGTACTAAAAATAGCTCCTCTTTCCCTAACTTTCTATCAGACAGTACTCTGTTTAAAGAAAGAACCTGGTAAACAAAATAATGAAAAAATTGTAATCTCCACTATCCTTGCTACCAGATATCTAATCTGCAAAAAATGGAAGAGTCGCTCAATTCCTAGTATCTCTGAAGTGAAAAATTGCATGAAAAAACAATGTATGTTAGAACAAAGAGATATAAACCTAGAAAATGATCAGGACATCAATAGGTTTTTCAATAACTGGGCAAATTTCTTAAAAATATTCTCCCCTACTGAAATAAATCATATAATTTTCCCTTTCAAAAATACAGAAATAGGTTTATTAGGGAACTGGTAGCTATTGGGAGTTGGGCGAGTGAGGGAGACGGGAGGGAAGGATCCTTTACTGTTTCTTTTTCCCCCCTTTTTTTTTTTTTTTTTTCTCTTCTCCTCGCACGTGGGGGAGAAGGTAAAGGGCAGGGGTAAAAAAAAAAGCAAATAAAAACCCAAGACATTTTCAGAGATAAATGTATAAGATGTTAAGATGTAACATTATTATGAACTGTATGAAATATAATCTCAAAGTTATATGTTAAGAGGAATTAACATAACAATGCTTAAGTTAAACAAGGTAATAAGATTATATAACGCTGTAATAGCATGCTAGTCTTCAAATGTTTATTTGTCTTATTGTATGTTTTTCTATGTACATGATAACAGATATCTTTTTCCTGTTTTCTGAATTATGTTTTGGTTCATAAATAAAAGATTAAAAAAAAAAAAATTGCTTGCTCTATCTGAATAATGAAAGTTTAATTTTGATTGAGTGTCCCTTTAAAATTGCATTCTTTATCTGAATCACAAAAGAAAAAAATTGGGTTCAGTGTCCCTTTAAACATGGTGCAAATAAATTTATCAAAAAAAAAAAGGAAGTTAGCTATATTATGTTATGTATTTATTTCATTTTTATCTCTATATCTGCTAATACTTTGCACCAAATTTAGAGCAATAATTCACACCAAATTTGGAGCAATAATATTGTCCACTTTGTAATGAGAGACAAATTATGCATGTGTATAAAAGCTATAAATGGCGCCCAGTAATGATTCCTAGCTGACTTAGTAACTATTCCTTCCCTAAGACTGGCACACAAATAAGACAAATAGAATAAATATTGAAGTAAGAAAGCGCTAAAAAAAGCTAAGGAGTCTAGGAGGTAATAATTTCTAGATGCTTTTATTAAAACAGTTTATGTGTACTGTAATATATATTTAAATGTAACAAATATATTCATATAAAACCAGGGACGTCTCCTTTAAGGGTAAATTAATAAGTGATGTATCTGCTAAAATAACATAATAAAAAAAATTGTTATAATTCAGTAGGTATACTCTTTATAACCCTTATGTAGTTTTCAACGTTAGAATGATTACAATAAATCCGTTACATTAGACAGTACGCATAAACTGATTTAATAAAAGCAACTAGAATATATTACCTCCTAGACTCCTTAGCTTTTTTAGCGCTTTCTTACTTCAATATTTATTCTATTTGTAATGAGAGACAAACATGTAGCATAATCCATGAGTAGTAATGTATTTATTTCATTTTGATCCCTATGAGGCCTATTTATCAAATGTCTGTCCGACAGTGCGGATCAGGTCCGACAGACCTCGCTGAATGCGGAGAGCAATACGCTTTCGGTATTCAGCATTGCACCAGCAGCTCTTGTGAGCTGCTGGTGCAACGCCGCCCCCTGCAAACTTGGGGGCCAATCAGCTGCCAGCAGGGGGGTGTCAATCAACCCGATCGTACTCAAGCAGTGGTCTTTAGACCGCTGCTTCATAACTGCTGTTTCTGTCGAGTCTGAAGACTCGCCAGAAACACAGGCCCACAAGTTCCATGCGGAGCTTGATAAATTGGCCTCTATGCCTTAAACATGGTGCAAATAGATTTACCCCCCCAAAAAAAGAAGTTAGCTATATTATGTTATGTATTTATTTCGTTTTTATCTCTATATCTACTAGTGCACCATATTCGGAGCAATACTTTGCACCAAATTTGGAGCAATAATTTTGTTTGATTTAGAAAAAGTATAGAATTTTAATAAAGTCTCTAATTTACTTTTATTATCTAATATGCTTCATTGTCTTGCAGCATCGAACATAAACTTTCTGTGTTTTCAGACTCCCATTGATTTCATGGCATTCGTGGCCTCAAGGGTGGTGGTTTGAATGACAGGTATGCTGCGTCGGAATTGACGCAAACGTACCTGTTGAATGTTTGATAAATTGGGAAGAGGGTCAGAAAGAGTCAGATGTGAATTTGAAACATCTGGAATGACGCAAGCATTGATCTGCTTCAGATTGAGATCACAGGAGCGTATATTACGTCACACATTTCAACATTTGACAATCTTGACACTTTGTTATCTACGGAGGATCAATCTCGCGTTGAATTTGACACGGGATTCCAACGTATTATCAGTTGAAGCTTTGATAATCTACCCCCATGGGGACGATTTATCATTTGTTGGATGAACATGATCTGCTGTGAAATGCTCGTGCAATGCTGCCCCCTGCACATTTGCGGCTAATCAGCCGCTAGCAGGCGGTGTCAATCAACCCGATCGTATCCAGTCAGGCTGATTGCTGTCCGTTGCCTCAGAGGTTGCGGATGAGTTAAGGAGCAGGGGTGTTATGACCGCTGCTTCTTAACTTATGTTCCCAGTAAGCCTGAAGGCTCGTGCGGAAACTGCTGCATTCGCAGCATAATAAATCGGCCCCTAAGTGATTTGCATTGTCTTTTTATCATGTATTTGTTGATTATTCAATTCTACTGTATTTACTGGTCCTTTAAGCATCAATAGCTACGGATTTGGCTTCCCTACAGTATATCTAAAAAGTTAAACAATCATAAACAAACATTCTGAGATTAATATATAACAAACAAGCTTCATAAAAAGTGGGTTTTGTTAGCTATTTTTGCTTTGAAGTGAAACCAGGAAATAATCTATGGAAATGTAACCTGAGCATGTATGATATTAAAAGCCAGAATAAATGTTATACTAAAAGAATAGACCCCATGCCAAAATATTTAAAGGGGCATGACATTAACAACAACAAAAATGTTTGTGATTCAGATAGAGCATACAATTATAAACAACTCTCCAATTTACTTCTATTATCTAATTTGCTTCATTTCCATGGTATCCTTTGTTAAAAAGCACACCTAGGTAGGCTCAGGAGCTGGGAGTTAGCTACTGATCGTGGCTGCACATATATACCTCTTATTATTGGCTTACTGTTATTAATTGTTATTGTTTAAAAAAATAGATAACACCTTTACTACCCATTCCCCAGCTTTTCACAACCAAAGACTACAGACAGGCTCCCTATCTAAGACCTGCTTCCTACCTTATCCCCTAGGTCCTGATCTCTGATTCAGACTTATTCCCCCCCTGCAGCTGATGTGGAGGTGAATGGGCTGCGATAAACCCCTTCCCCTGAGAATACATCCTGTTATGTGAACCTTTCATGTTGAAATGTATGTTGCTGTGCCTAAAATTTTACATACTGTTTGCCTTTCTACATACCCTATGTCTTACATGCTCCTATTAATGCTTTATCTGTTTATTTATTAAGATCAATATGCACTATCTGATGTATAGTTTAACTATGTAGGCCAGTCTGAGGTTTGGTATGATGTTGCAGCGTAGGCATGTTGTTAACTGACTACTGTTTGATGTTTCTGGTCATCTCTAAGGGCGTTTCCACTGTACTTACTCTTCCTAGGATTCTAGCTCATTTTCTAATTCCCGGCTTGTTACTAAGAATCATATCTATTTGTTTGACTTTACAGAAGCTTTTGTGGGTATAAATAGATATACATCCAACATGACCTATAGGTACCGCCTGCCCCCACCACTTCCACCTTCCCTAAAAAAGGAATATCGGCCATTTTATGCCTTACATGACCAAGGAACAAAGATATAATACAGGGCTCCCAACTCCACCCCCTTCCCAGCCTAATAACCTTTGTCCCAATCCTTCCCACATCTTCTTCTGCTCCCTTCTCCCCTCACACTAACCTTCTTGGCTATTTGACCACAGCTCCCCCAACAAGTAGTTAAATACTCACATAGTGTGCACCAGTGGTGGAGGGAAGCCCTTTGGAGTCCCCTTCTTCACTGACCTCCCCTCTCCCCAGCCTGGGACTATCTTACTTGATACGTTTAGGGATCGACAACTCTATCCTCCGTACTCCCTATTTGGCAGAGTGAAGTAGTCTCTGCCCAGTCCGAAGAACCTAGCATACTACAGTGTTCCTTTCTCTAACCTCTCCTATCTAGACCACTCCCCCCATCCCTCTCTTCACCTTCCCCCCCCCCTTTTTTTTTTTTTCTCCTCTTCCCTCCCACTTAAATATGAGAATCGCCACGCTAAACGTTAGGGGTCTTAATTCCCCTACTAAGCGGAGCCTTCTTCTCAAATTTTTAAAAATTCAACGACTAGATGTCGTGTATATACAGGAGACCCACTGGACGGAGTCGAGGGCCGCCATGTTTCGCCCTAAGGACTTTCCAATTTGCTTGTCTTCTACCGTTCATAAAAAGGCCAGGGGAGTTACTATTCTAATTGGTAGGCACGTTTCCTATGAATCTATATACCTGGAATCGGACCCCTCGGGCAGGTATATAATCTGCGTTTGTCGTCTGGACAATATTCTGCTTACTTTGGTAGCTCTATACTCCCCTAATGTCAACCAGACCAGATTCCTCAACCACCTTCTGGGTAGGGTAAACCGACTGGCGGAAGGGCAGGTTATCATAGGCGGAGACTGTAACCTGGTTTGGGACCCGAGTAGGGATAGAAGGTCACAGAGAGGGAAACTTCCACAACCGGGAGAGGAACACTACTCACATCTCTTTAGAAACGCTGTAACTCAGCACTCGTATCATGACATCTGGAGAGCTCTACACCCTGACGTGGATGACTATACTTACTATTCGGCCCCTTCCCGGTCTTTCTCCAGGCTCGATTATTTCTTTTGTCACTCGCGGACGCTACAAGCAGTGGCGGAGGCGAGGATCGTGCCTTGCGCATGGTCGGACCACGACGCAGTGGTTGTGAGCATCACTTTGTCTCCCTCTGGGAGCGGCGGATGCTCCTGGCGTCTACCGGAATATCTTCTCGTGGACTCACAGGTTCCTCTCTGGCAGCAGGAAATTGAAGAGTTCCTCTGTGTAAATGACACTGGATCCATATCTGCACTAACTTTGTGGGCGACGCTTAAGGCCTATCTCCGTGCACTCTTTATGCAAAGATCGTCGGAATCCAAACGGCTCAAAGGAGCTAGCTTAGCTCAACTCTATCATGATTACACTCTTTCCAGAAATCGGCTTAGAGGGTCTAGATCAGACTCCCTGATAAGGAAAGTTCAGGCTCTTAAAAAACAGATAGAGGCCCGGGAATTGGAGAGGGTCCAGGGAGGGCTCTATTTTCTGAAGCAGAGGTACTACCACAAAGGAGACAGGGCGGATAAGCTTCTGGCCCATAAACTGCAACAAAGAACTTTACTAAGTAAAATAGCATTCATCACGAAAGATAATAGAAAATTCTACTCCCCCAGTGACATTGGAGAAGCTTTTGCTGACTACTACAGTGGTCTTTATCAGATCTCCGATGATCCCTGCGCGAATTTCACGTCGGTGTTGGCCATCTCTGAGTTCCTTAATGAACTTTGGCTGCCGAAGGTCCCTGAGGACATGATAGACTCTCTCGCCGCTCCCATTACAGCGGAGGAGATCGCAACGGCGATAAAGAGTCTTAAGGCACATAAGTCTCCAGGGCCTGACGGGTTTGATGCTATGTTCTACAAAAAATTTGTAGGTCAGCTCAGTCCCCTTTTTACCCGGTCGTTTGGGGAAGCAATGGCTGCTGGCAGGTTCCCTCGAGAGTTTTTAGAGGCGTCAATTATAACCATTCCTAAACCAGGGAAGAGCCCTGAGTTCTGTGAGAGTTACCGCCCAATAGCTCTCATAAATGGAGACGTGAAATTATATGCAAAAATCTTGGCCTCCAGATTAAACAAAATCCTTCCGGTTCTGGTCCACCCAGATCAAGTGGGGTTCACCCAGGGTCGTCAGGGCTCAGACAACACCAGGCGTTTATTGAACATTTTCTTTGAGTCTGCTGCACTCGAGATCCCACTGGTTACCCTATCGCTCGATGCTGAAAAAGCGTTTGACAGGGTCCGGTGGGAGTACATGGTGGAGGTCTTGCGATCCTTTGGTTTCCCTTGCGCCTTCACAAAGGCGGTCATGGCTCTTTACTCAGACCCATCTGCTAGGGTGAGAGAACTGGGATTTGTATCTAGATCTTTTGCGATCAAGAATGGCACGAGACAGGGGTGTCCCCTGTCCCCACTTCTATTCGCTCTGATGATGGAACCTCTGGCCACCAAGCTTCGGGCGGTCCCTGCTATCCAACCCCTGGTATTACATGACATCCCACAAGCCTTGGCACTGTTTGCGGATGACCTGACGATCTTTCTGGCTGAGCCGGAGGAATCGCTCCCTGAACTATTTAAAATATTGTCACAGTTTACCAACCTGACATATTACAAACTTAATTATACTAAAACTGAGGCTTACGCCCTAGGCCTATCTGACTCTACATTTGAGACTTTGAGGGGGACTTATCCTTTCAAGTGGTCTAGGGATAGTCTGAAGGAGTTGTCCTTTCTCATAACCCCAAACGAATTGTAACCGCTAATTATGGGTCTCTCCTCACAGAATTCCAGCAGATGATCGCTGGTTGGAGGGTCGCAGAGGTTTCCTGGATCGGTAGGGTCGCGGCTGTGAAAATGCTTTTGTTACCCAAACTGATTTACTTTTTCAGATGCCTTCCGGTTCCCGTCCCAGCGTATCTACTTAACCATTTCCAGTCCATTTTTACAAAGTACATATGGAAAGGAGGCCATGTGAGACTCCCATTGACTCAGCTACAGAAACCTAAGAGGTGCGGGGGCATGTCAGTCCCCAATGTCTCACTATATTACAAAGCTGCCATGCTCTCACATATCACGGCCTGGGCAGTCAGGGAATGCTCCTCAAGGTGGTTCCAACTAGAACAAAGATCACTGCCAGCAGGTGTAGCCCTAGCTGAACTTATTTGGATACCAGATCACGCCGAAGTGTTGAGTGGAATCCACAACCGCATAATTAAGACCTGTCTGAAACTCTGGAGAGAGCTGAGATCCTTGGAGCAGGTTGCTCTGCATCCCTCCCCAATACATTCTATCCGAGCCCTTCTACACTGCCTCCCCGATTCCCATCCCAGGAGATGGGAGGTCTTGGAGTTCAGGCTGCTCTCAGATTTATACTGAGGAGACGTATTAGCTATTCCCCCTCACACTTACCCGACAGGTGATTTCCCTCGAGAGTTACGCTTCAAATACCTTCGTTTGGTATCACTTCTCCTGTCCTGGGGATTCCGGAAGTCGAACTTGTGAACCCTTACCAAGTGGGAAAGGAGATGGCTGGGGGGTAAACCCCTACGGGGTACCCTGTCGTTCCACTATAGAGCTCTCCTTAACTCTCCTCATTTCACGAAAACTCAGTCGGTGGTGGCTTGGGAGAGGGACTTGGGGGAGGTGGCCCCAGATGGGAGATGGCAACACGCTCTCCAAGATGTTATTGCAGCAGTTCGATGCTCTAACTTGTTTGAACTCTACCTCAAACTTCTGCTTCGGTGGCACTGGGTCCCGACCAGGTTACACAGAATATATCCCACTCGGTCGGCAGACTGCTGGAGGGGCTGCGCGCGACATGGCACCCATCTGCACATCTGGTGGGAATGCCCCAAATTAAGGCGCTTCTGGGCCCAGGTGGCAGATCTGTTGCGGAGGCTAGGCCTCCTTGATACTCTCACTAGTGAAACAGCGCTTTTCCACCTTGGACTTCAGAGCCTACCAAAACCGTCCCGTCTATTGGGTGTTATTATCCTTTTAGCAGGGAAGCTCACTATCGCTAGAGAGTGGGCGAAGCACACCCCTGTCCTGCTAACCCCAGTCCTGGAGTCCCTAGACTACATCCAAAAAATGGAAGAGTATGCGCTGAGGGTTGAAGGCCGTTATGATCTTTACTGCTCAATCTGGTTCCCTTGGGAAGAATACAGGAGGACAAAAGACCCTAATGATTAGGTTAAACACTGGATTTGAGAGCAGTTTTGGGGTGAAACTTGATTAATGGTGATATGGCTGCTCCTCCGGGGCGGCTGAGTCTCTCTCCTTCCCCCCCCCTCCTTTTTTTTTTTTTCTCTCTCCTTCTTCCCTCTTACTCACTACCTCCCTCCCCTTCCCTTTTACTCTTCTCTCATCCTCATTCCTAACAATAGTTCTTCGGACCACCTAACTTTCCCCCATTCCCAAGCTGTGTCCATTGGGTGGTCTACACTCTGTAGTTCATAAACCTAGTCCCAACATATCTTAGACGTTTCTATGTGCACAATACCCACTTCCTATTCTATGTGAAGCCGGATGAGTATTTATGATTGTAAGAATTAAGTCTCCTGCTGGAACCAGACTCCAGATCCCATGAGTGGATCTATTTGGTATTGTTGACATTTGTATGTTCTGTTACTTAACATTCTAAATGAGGTAGCATTAGGGTCAACACCCCGACATCATCGCTAGTTAGAGAATATATGTTATTGTGGGGAGTTAATGACTTGTATTATTGACTATGATACTGACTTTATTGCAATGTTGTAAACCTGACTTTGTTATTGCCTCAATAAAAATATATTTTACAAAAAAAAAAAAAAGACTACAGACAGCCTCTTATCACATGCTTTTGTATTTGCTTTTTCCAACTGGAGACTGCAAGTTCATGTGGGCCATATAGATAACAGTGGGGGGTAGTTATCAAGCCATCAACCTCAAATATGCTGGAATTCCGCAGCGTATTTTTTGGCGAGGCTGATTCGCCTTAGTTATCAAAGGCTAGAGACCGGCAAAAGTAGAATTTTGTGACGTAAGCTTCGATCCGCCGGACTCAGTCCGACACAGATCAATTTTTACATCACTCCAGATGTTCCGCACACAAGTTCGGCACTATCTGACTACTTTTGCTAGTTATCAAAAAACTAGCAGGTACGCTCTGCACTTTTCCGGCCCAGCATACCTGGTTTTCAATCCGCCGCCCTGGAGGCGGCAGATCCCATAGGAATCAATGGAAGTCTGACCATAGCGAAAGTACAAGTTTGCTGCTGCCAGACATCCCATTGATCTCTATGGAAGCTGTCTACACCTAACACCCTAACATGTACCCCGAGTCTAAACACCCCTAAGCTGTCCCCCCCCTACACCGTTGCAACTAAATAAATGTATTACCCCCTAAACCGCCGCTCCCGGAGCCCACCGCAAGCTACTCTATACATATTAACCCCTAAACCACCGCTCCCTGACCCCGCCGCAACTATAATAAATGTATTAACCCCTAAACCGCCGCTTCCGGACACCGCCGCAACCTACATTATACCTAGTAACCCCTATCCTGCCCCCCTATACCGCCGCCCTCTATAATAAAGTTTGTAACCCCTATCCTGCTGATCCCGGACCTCGCCGCAACTAAATAAATAGTTTAACCCCTAAACCGCCGCTCCCGGACCCCGACGCAACCTATATTAAACTTATTAACCCCTAATCTGCCCCCTACACCTATAATACATTTATTAACCTCTATCCTGCCCCCCCACACCGCCGCCACTGTAATAAAATTATTAACCCCTAAACCTAAGTCTAACCCTAACCCTAACACCCTCCTAACTTAAATATTAATTAAATAAATCTAAATAATATTTCTATTATTAACTAAATTAATCCTATTTAAAACTAAATACTTACCTTTAAAATAAACCCTAAGATAGCTACAATATAAATAATAATTATATTGTAGCTATCTTAGGATTTATTTTTATTTTACAGGCATCTTTCAATTTATTTTAACTAGGTACAATAGCTATTAAATAGTTATTAACTATTTAATAGCTTACCTAGCTAAAATAAACTGAAATTTACCTGTAAAATAAATCCTAACCTAAGTTATAATTACACCTAACACTACACTATACTTTAATAAATTATTTCTATTTAAAACTAAATACTTACCTGTAAAATAAACCCTAAGATAGCTGCAATATAATTAATAATTACATTGTAGCTATTTTAGGATTTATATTTATTTTACAGGTAACTTTGTATTTATTTTAGCTAGTTAGAATAGTTATTAAATAGTTATTAACTATTTAATAACTACCTAGCTAAAAGAAATACAAAATTACCTGTAAAATAAATCCTAACCTAAGTTACAATTAAACCTAACACTACACTATAATTACATTAATTAAATAAATTAACTACAAATAACTACAATTAAATACAATTACATAAACTAACTAAAGTACAAAAAATAAAAAAAATAAGTTACAAACATTTAAAAAATATTACAACAATTTTAAGCTAATTACACCTAATCTAAGCCCCCTAATAAAATAACAAAGCCCCCCAAAATAAAAAAATTCTCTACCCTATTCTACATTAAAAAAGTTCAAAGCTCTTTTACCTTACCAGCCCTTAAAAGGGCCTTTTGTGGGACATGCCCCAAAGAAAACTGCTCTTTTGCCTGTAAAAGAAAAATACAACCCCCCAACATCAAAACCCACCACCCACATACCCCTAATCTAACCCAAACCCCCCTTAAAAAAACCTAACACTACCCCCCTGAAGATCATCCTACCTTGAGTTGTCTTCACTCAGCCGAGCCACCGATGGAACCGAAGAGGAGATCCGGAGAGGCAGAAGTGATCCTCCAAGGGGTGCTGAAGAAGTCTTCCATCCGATGAAGTCATCATCCAGGCGGCGCTGAAGAAGTCTTCCATCCGGGCGTTGTCATCTTCCAAGCGGCGCTGAAGAAGTCTTCCATCCGGGCGATGTCATCTTCCAAGCGGCGCTGAAGAAGTCTTCCATCCGGGCGATGTCATCTTCCAAGCGGGGTCTTCAAACTTCTTTCTTCAGGATCCATCTTCATTCCGCCGACACGGAACATCCTTCTTTCCCGACGGACTACCGACGAATGAAGGCTCCTTTAAGGGACGTCATCCAAGATGGCGTCCCTTCAATTCCGATTGGCTGATAGGATTCTATCAGCCAATCGGATTTAAGGTAGGAAAAATCTGATTGGCTGATTGAATCAGCCAATCAGATTGAAGTTCAATCCAATTGGCTGATCCAATCAGCCAATCAGATTGAGCTTGCATTCTATTGGCTGATCGGAACAGCCAATAGAATGCGAGCTCAATCTGATTGGCTGATTCAATCAGCCAATCAGATTTTTCCTACCTTAATTCCGATTGGCTGATAGAATCCTATCAGCCAATCGGAATTGAAGGGACGCCATCTTGGATGGCGTCCCTTAAAGGAGCCTTCATTCGTCGGTAGTCCATCGGGAAAGAAGGATGTTCCGCGTCAGCGGGATGAAGATGGATCCTGAAGAAATAAGATTGAAGACCCCGCTTGGAAGATGACATCTCCCGGATGGAAGACTTCTTCAGCGCCGCTTGGAAGATGACATCGCCCGGATGGAAGACTTCTTCAGCGCCCCTTGGAGGATCACTTCTGCCGCTCCGGATCTCCTCTTCGGTTCCATCGGTGGCTCTGCTGAGTGAAGACGACTCAAGGTAGGATGATCTTCAGGGGGGTAGTGTTAGGTTTTTTTAAGGGGGGTTTGGGTTAGATTAGAGGTATATGAGTGGTGGGTTTTAATGTTGGGGGGTTGTATTTTTCTTTTACAGGCAAAAGAGCAGTTTTCTTTGGGGCATGCCCCGCAAAAGGCCCTTTTAAGGGCTGGTAAGGTAAAAGAGCTTTGAACTTTTTTAATGTAGAATAGGGTAGGGAATTTTTTTATTTTGGGGGGCTTTGTTATTTTATTAGGGGGCTTAGATTAGGTGTAATTAGCTTAAAATTGTTGTAATATTTTTTAAATGTTTGTAACTTATTTTTTTTATTTTTTGTAACTTAGCTTTTTTTATTTTTTGTACTTTAGTTAGTTTATGTAATTGTATTTATTTGTAGTTATTTTTAGTTAATTTATTTAATTAATGTAATTATAGTGTAGTGTTAGGTTTAATTGTAACTTAGGTTAGGATTTATTTTACAGGTATAATTTTGTATTTCTTTTAGCTAGGTAGTTATTAAATAGTTAATAACTATTTAATAACTATTCTAACTAGCTAAAATAAATACAAAGTTACCTGTAAAATAAATATAAATCCTAAAATAGCTACAATGTAATTATTAATTACATTGTAGCTATCTTAGGGTTTATTTTACAGGTAAGTATTTAGTTTTAAATAAAATTAATTTTTTAAAGTATAGTGTAGTGTTAGGTGTAATTGTAACTTAGGTTAGTTTTTATTTTACAGGTAAATTTCTCTTTATTTTAACTAGGTAGCTATTAAATAGTTATTAACTATTTAATAGCTATTGTACCTAGTTAAAATAAATACAAAGTTGCCTGTAAAATAAAAATAAATCCTAAGATAGCTACAATATAATTATTATTTATATTGTAGCTATCTTAGGGTTTATTTTAAAGGTAAGTATTTAGTTTTAAATAGGATTAATTTAGTTAATAATAGAAATATTATTTAGATTTATTTCATTAATATTTAAGTTAGGGGGGGTGTTAGGGTTAGTGTTAGACTTAGGTTTAGGGGTTTATAAATTTATTACAGTGGTGGCGGTGTAGGGGGGCAGGATAGGGGTTAATAAGTTTAATATAGGTTGCGGCGGGGTCCGGGAGCGGCAGTTTAGGGGTTAAACTATTTATTTAGTTGCGGTGAGGTGCGGGATCAGCAGGATAGGGGTTAATAACTTTATTATAGAGGGCGGCGGTATAGGGGGGGCAGGATAGGGGTTACTAGGTATAATGTAGGTGGCGGCGGTGTCCGGGAGCGGCGGTTTAGGGGTTAATACATTTATAAGATTTGCGGTGGGGTCTAGGAGCAGCGGTTTAGGGGTTAATATTTTTATTGAGTTGCGGGAGGCTCCGGGGGTGCCGGTATAGGGGGTAGAACAGTGTAGTTAGTGTGGGTGCTTAGTGACAGGCTAGCAATAAAGCTGTAAAAAAGCCGAAGAGCAGCGAGATCGGATGAGTGATAACTATCACAGTCCGCTGCTCATCGCCCCGTACTTGGCTTTTTGACAGATTTATTGATAACTTAGGAAAAAATTTTCAGGTCTGCGGCGGCGATGGTAGGCGAGCTTAGGCGGGCGTATTGGGCCGGCGAAGGCAGGTAAGTTGACACGTTGATAACTAGGCCTTATTGTGTTCACGCCCGAGAAGTTATTTAAGATTTAGCACAACACAGTACAAAATGCAAGTCAATATATAATAAACAAAAAGTCATGTGGTCAGGGGGCTGTCAGAAGAGGCATAGGGGTCAATTTATTAAGGCGCGGACGGACATGATACGCTGTATCGTATCATGTCCGCCGCTCATCAATAAATGCCGATAGCATACACTGTTGGCATTTATCATTGCACCAGCAGTTTTGGGGAACTGCTGGTACAATGCCGCCCCCTGAAGATTTGCGGGCCAATTGGCCACTAGCAGGGGGTGTCAATCAATCCGATCGGGCTGATTGCTGTCCACCACCTCAGAGGTTGCGGACAAGTTAAGGAACAGCGGTCTTAGGACCGCTGCTTCTTAACTTCCACTTCAGTCAGACCTGAAGCGGAGTGGGTAGGAAGCAGCATCCGCTGTTTCATAAATCGACCCCATAGATACAAGGTAATCACAGAGGTAAAACATATATTAATATAACTGTGTTGGTTATGCAAAACTGGGGAATGGGTGATAAAGGGATTATCTATCTTTCAAAATCATAACAACTCTATTGTAGACTGTTCCTTTAAGGATACCATGAGAATAAAGTAAATTTGACAATAGAAGTTCACTGGAAAGTTGTTTAAAATTGATATGCTCTATCTGAATCACGCAAGAAAATGTTTTAAATTCATGTCCCTTTAAATGTGTTTTCAACCTGGTAGATAACATTTTACAGAATTTATTGTATATTATGCAAAAAGTGTTTTGTGATGGATTGTAAGGTTAAGCATTTGACGAGGCAATGCAGCATGAAATCATTTGAAAAGCGTCCAAACACCTGATTAATAAATAGATTAGGATGGCTCTGAATTGGAAAACAGCTTATTGCACTATGTTAACCCTCATGGAAAGCTCCTTGAAATTACTGGAATACAAACCAAAATTATTTAGCCACAAATAGCATATTAATTATTAAAATCTTATCAACTTATCAACTAAGTGAATTTATACCAAACAGGACCGTCTTTAACGCAGGGCAAAAGGGGCAGCTGCCTAGGGCCCAGTCTCTGTTGAGGGGCCCAAGAGTCCTAAAAAAAAAAAAAAAACAGTTCAACCAGAGTGCTGATGTTACATGGGGAACACACACATTCAGTCCTAATACTGTCACAGTCAAAAGTACTCTGCTTATATTTTTTTTTTTTTTTTAAACTGTGCCAGAACGTGCCGGTGTCATGTGACATGCCAAGCTATTGCCATGTGCTGTTTTAGATGTGCACTGTGCAGCACTGAATGCAAAGCCCTAGCTTTGCATTCAGCAATTCCCATTGCATCAGAAAAGGTCCTGCTGGGGTTACCAATGTTACCAGGTAACTGATCTGGTGGTGGGGATTGTTTCTGGGTAGGGCTGACTGTAGGCGCATGCAGCAGAAAGCTGGAGCGGCAGGCATGTGAGGATTTGAGCATCTGTGCAGCTGCATACACTGCTCTCTTCAGTCTTGAGGCTGTGTGACTCATCTCACACTGTATCCATTCAGCCTTGGGCAGACAGCATCCAGTCTGCTGGTCCCCTTACCCTGCTCTTTCTGCTGTGACCCTAAGATCAACTAACTGAAGTTTGTCAGGGGAACAGTGCTTTGTAGAAAGGTGTCGGTGGGAAGAATAAGTGAGTGCACACACGCCCCTCCCCATGCAGCATTGTCTAGTGCAGGGTGAGAGGGAACTTGTTCCTAGCAAAGAAGTGACATGTGCTGCTGTGGCTGATGTATAGTGTCATGCTGATACTTCACACATTAATGTAAGGTTTATTGTTATAGTTTTTGTTTTCTCTCTGTCTCAGATTTTACAGCTTCCCATAGTAGTTCTGCTGTTCCAGTCAGTAAACTTATATTTGTCTGCACCTCCATGCTTCCTCCTCAGTCTTTACCTTGCTTTGCTCCTGTTGGCTGCCCTAAATCTCTTTAACCAGCTAACCTCACACCAGAATCCCATTCAAAAGAATATTAAATGAATCCACAGTCGAGGAATTTATATATGTATTTACTTATTAGTACTGCTTACGTCCAGTTTCACATATTGCAATTTATTTCACTTTTATAAAATGATTAGCCCAGCAGTGGATGATCCACTTCTGGGCTAATAATTTAAAAAAATAAAAAAATAAATTGATTTAGTTGTTTTTTGGGATGTTGGGGTAGAGAGCGAAATTGCATGGGGTGGGGTGGGGGCCCAAGAAAATGTTTGCCCAGGGTCCAGTCAATATTAAAGACAGCCCTGTTACCAAATGTGCATAGGAACCAAGTCTCCATGATTGTAAAAGGGCAGAAATATTTTACCATTGTTATTATTAGTAGTAGTATTATTATTTTATCATCATTTCTTAAAATAATAATTATATTGAGATTGTTAAGAAAAGAATAAAACATGTGACTGACAATAGCCTGCGCATTACAGGATCCAGTCAGTGTCAAACCTACAGTATATAAATAGATGTAATTTGCAAAGCTGCAACAATATGAAAAGATATACAATAATATATTCATAAGATAAAGCAGGGATTAGGATAGAACAGTCTGACCTTTAAGAGTAAGGGGCCGATTTATTATTGCCTGGCGGACATGATATGCTGCAGCGTATCATGTCCGCCAGACATCGTAGAATGCGGACAGCATTTGCTGTCCACATTCAGCATTGCACAAGCAGTTCTGGTGAACTGCTTGTGCAATGCCGCCCCCGGCAGATTCGTGGCCAATCGGCCGCTAGCAGGGGGTGTCAATCAATCCGATTGTATAGGATCGGGTTGATTGCTGTCCGCCGCTCAGAGGTGGCGGATACAGTTAAGGAGCAGCGGTCTTAAGACCGCTGTTTCTTAACTGCAGTTTCCAGCAAGCCTGAAGGCTTGCGTGGAAACAGGGCTAGATGGCCCCATTCGGGCCATCATAAATCAGCCCCTAGGGGTGTAAGAAGCAAGGTAATACCATCAACTAGATATAGGTTGCCTCAAATGCATTAATAAGTATTAGCAGTAGTTAGCACAAGATTATTATAGGTAGGATACTACTACAGAGAAGTAGTCTGAAACTTGCTGTTCCAGTTATAAAAATGTTCCACTGCATTGAAATCAAATCCTACAGCCTAGTGGCGCACCCTTGACTCATTCCAAACAACAAAAACACTTCTAGGAGATATAATGCTTGGTAAAGGAAGGAGGTAATTTAAAAGGATATATCATACTAGGTAAGGATATTAAGTGAAGACCATGAATATTCTATCATGTCAACATAATCCTGTTTCCCAACAACTGAATAGTGATATAGTGTATGACACCAGTTTCAACTATTCTGTCACAGTTGATATAATTAGCAGCTTCCAATATTGTGGTATTAGCTTCTTTGCACAGTTTATCCAAAATAAGGATTTCCTGTACATACTGTACATGGTAAGAGAATTAGGCCATTTAATAAATTGTTAGTGGGGAGTTGTCTATTGATACCAGTGGGATCCTGGTACAACCATCTACTGGAAGTTTCTGGTCAGAAGTAATCTTTATGGAAGACTTGTGGCCAAAAAGTCATAATTTCCACTTGGAAACAAGGCCAAGCAAGTCAACTCATGAACTGGGGTGCAGAATAATGAGAGCAGGTGCTGTAGCAGAAGGCAGTTTATTCGCTAAAGGGCTAGAGAGTAGTACAAGATAGAGTATCTACAGGCAAATGTGAAGCATGGTGAAGGTTCCTTGCAAGATTGGGGGTGCACTACTGCAAATGGAGTAGGGGGATTGGTCAGAATCAATGGTCTCTTAAATGCTGAGAAGTACAGATACTAATACATCATGCAATACCATCAAATTGGCCCAACATTTTTTTAGCAGCATGACAATGACCCCAATAATACAGTCATTAAGAACTATCTTCTGCATAAAGAAGAACAAGTAGTCCTGGAAGTGACGGTATGGCCTCCACAGAGCCCTGATCTCAACATCATCAAGTTTGTCTGGAGTTACAGAAGCAACTGAGGCTGCTTAAAACCACAGAAGAACTGTGGTTAGTTCTCCAAGATAGTGGAACCACTTACCGGCCTAGTTCCTTAAATAAAAAAATGAAAACTATGTGTAAGTGTACCTAAAAGAATGTATGCTGTTTTGAATGTAAAGGGACATAAAACCCCAATTTTTTCTTTTATTATTCTGATAGAACATATAATTTTAAACAACTTCCCACTTTACTTCTATTATCAAATGTTCCTTGTTTACTTGTTATGCTTTGTTGAAAAGCAGTAAGGTAAGCTCAGGAGTGTGCACGTGTCTGCAGCACTATAAAGCAGCAGTTTTGCAACAATGTTATACATTAGCAAGAGCACTAGATGGCAGCGCTATTTCCTGTCATGTAGTGCTCCAGACGTGCACTCTACCTATCTAGATATCTCTTCAACAAAGAATAACATGAGAACAACAACTTTTTGATAATAGAAGTAAATTGGAAACTTTTTTTTAAATTGTATTCTTTATCTGAGTCATCAAAGAATTTTTTTTTTTGCTAAAATGGTTAAAAATAAACTATTGACTGGTTATTGAGCACCAAAGCGCCAAACCTGATGGAAGCTGGGTCTAATTAACCTGAACGTTGATATTTTACATCAAAAGTACACATTTTAATAGTACAAATAGATTAAACACAACATACAATTCATGGTTGGATCCATGTGTTAATTTATACAAAAAAAGTAATTAATACAATATAAAATGATAAAATGGGTAGAACTCGATGCAATTGACTGTCAAAATAAACGCTTAAAATACAATTAAACAAATGTTAAAATTCAATAAAACAAATGTAAATGGACAATAGGTCGCGTTGCTATAACGTGAAAAAAAAAAAAAAACTGTCCCTAGTGTTTGTAAATAATAAGGTGCAAGCGAGCACCTAAGAGAAGTCGTTCTTCACAAAAAAAAAATATATTCTTCCACTGTGCCAAATGCAAAGACAATGTCAGGACAGTCCAAGATTCAAAGGCAAGCAGAAAGTATCCAAACTTTGGCCTAAGTTTGGATACTTGCTGCTTGCCTTTGAATCTTAGACTGTCCTGACATTGTCTCTGCATTTGGCACAGTGGAAGAATATATATATTTTTTTTGTGAAGAAGGATGAAGAGATTTGTCTTCCATGGGGTCGATCCGATAAAAATCGTCGCCCGCAAAAGTCAGCGACGCCAATATTTGCGCGGGTTTGGTATCCTATATACGGCATAACCTAGAAGTTACGCGCGTATATTTCTGCCGTCGCCCGTAGTTTTTTGGGCCATAGGCAGGTATACCAAACCCGCGCAGTTTGGTATCCAATATACAACGTAAGGACTTACGTGGCGAAAATGGAGAAATCTTACTCCATTTTCACCTCGCCACAAAAAGCAGCCGTAAGAAGCCTTACGCTGACTATTGGAGCCCCGTAACTCTCTAAACTAGCTGCTAAATAAACCTAACACCTAACGCATGCGCAATGTCTATCTGTCAACCGCGATCTGCTAAATAAAACCTAACACCTAACGCATGCGCAATGTCTATCTACCTGTCAACCGCAATCCCTAATAAAGTATTTAACCCTTAAACCGCCGCCATCTACATAAACTAACCCCCTACTGTGAGCCCCTAAAACCGCCGCCATCTACCTGATCTATCCCCTAATCTGTCCCCTTACACCGCTGCCAGCTATATTAATATTATTAACCCCTAATCTAATATCCATAAAGTAATAAACTCTATTACCAGCCCTTAAAAGGGCCTTTTGCGGGGCTTTGCCCCAAAGTTAACAGCTCTTTTGCCCTATAACCTGCCCTCCCTACACCGCCGCACCTATATTAATGGTATTAACCCCTAATATAAGCCCCTTACACCGCCGCCATCTATATTAAAATTATTAACCCCTAATTTAATCTACCTACCCCGCCGCCAGCTATATTATCTATATTAACCCTAAGTATATTATAGTTAATATAGTTATTACATTATATATATTAACTATATTAACCCTAATTATATTAGGGTTAATATAGTTAATATAGTTACTATAGTATTTATATTAACTATATTAACTCTATCTAACCCTAACACCCCTAACTAAATTCTTATTAAATAAATCTAATTTATATTATAAACTAAAATATTCCTATTTAAATCTAAATACTTACCTATAAAATAAACCCTAAGATAGCTACAATATAATTAATAATTACATTGTAGCTATGTTAGGGTTTATATTTATTTTAC
The DNA here is from genome assembly GCF_027579735.1 of Bombina bombina. Lineage (NCBI taxonomy): Eukaryota > Metazoa > Chordata > Amphibia > Anura > Bombinatoridae > Bombina > Bombina bombina. The sequence goes on along the minus strand of NC_069502.1, from coordinate 468,787,301 downwards.
AGGTAAATTGTTAATTATTTTAACTAGGTATAATAGCTATTAAATAGTTATTAACTATTTAATAGCTACCTAGTTAAAATAATTACCCAATTACCTGTAAAATAAATCCTAACCTAAGTTACAAATACACCTACACTATCAATAAATTAAATAAACTACAAATATCTATCTAAATTACAATTAAATAAACTAAACTAAATTACAAAAAAAACAAACACTAAATTACAAAAAAAAAAAAAAAGATTACAAGATTTTTAAGCTAATTACACCTATTTTAAGCCCCCTAATAAAATAATAAAGCCCCCAAAAATAAAAAAAAATTCCCTACCCTATTCTAAATTAAAAAAAGTTCAAAGCTCTTTTACCTTACTTAGGGCCTTTTGTGGGGGCATGCCCCAAAGAAAACTGCTCTTTTGCCTGAAAAAAAAACACAATACCACCCCCCAACATTACAACCCACCACCCACATACCCCTAATCTAACCCAAACCCCCCTTAAATAAATCTAACACTACCCCCCTGAAGATCTCCCTACCTTGTCTTCACCACACCGGGCCGAACTCCTCATCCGATCCGGGCGATGTCTTTATCCAAGTGGCAGCAAAGTCTTCTTCTATCCGGCAGCATCTTCCATCAAACGGCATCTTCAATCGTTGCTCCTCTGATGCGGAGCATCCATCCCGGCCGATGACTGAACGACGAATGAGGTACCTTTAAATGACGTCATCCAAGATGGCGTCTGTCAAATTCCGATTGGCTGATAGGATTCTATCAGCCAATCGGAATTAAGGTAGAAAAATCTGATTGGCTGATTGAATCAGCCAATCAGATTTTTCTACCTTAATTCCGATTGGCTGATAGAATCCTATCAGCCAATCGGAATTCGACGGACGCCATCTTGGATGACGTCATTTAACGGTACCTTATTCGTCGTTCAGTCGTCGGCCGGGATGGATGCTCCGCGTCGAAGGAGCGACGAATGAAGATTGAAGATGCCACTTGATGGAAGATGCTGCCGGATAGAAGAAGACTTTGCTGCCGCTTGGATAAAGACATCGCCCGGATCGGATGAGGAGTTCGGCCCGGTGTGGTGAAGACAAGGTAGGGAGATCTTCAGGGGGGTAGTGTTAGGTTTATTTAAGGGGGTTTGGGTTAGATTAGGGGTATGTGGGTGGTGGGTTGTAATGTTGGGGGTGGTATTGTGTTTTTTTTTCAGGCAAAAGAGCAGTTTTCTTTGGGGCATGCCCCCACAAAAGGCCCTTTTAAGGGCTGGTAAGGTAAAAGAGCTTTGAACTTTTTTTAATTTAGAATAGGGTAGGGAATTTTTTTTATTTTGGGGGGCTTTATTATTTTATTAGGGGGCTTAGAATAGGTGTAATTAGCTTAAAAATCTTGTAATCTTTTTTTATTTTTTGTAATTTAGTGTTTGGTTTTTTTTGTAATTTAGTTTAGTTTATTTAATTGTATTTTTAGATAGATATTTGTAGTTTATTTAATTTATTGATAGTGTAGGTGTATTTGTAACTTAGGTTAGGATTTATTTTACAGGTAATTGGGTAATTATTTTAACTAGGTAGCTATTAAATAGTTAATAACTATTTAATAGCTATTATACCTAGTTAAAATAATTAACAATTTACCTGTAAAATAAATATAAACCCTAACATAGCTACAATGTAATTATTAATTATATTGTAGCTATCTTAGGGTTTATTTTATAGGTAAGTATTTAGTTTTAAATAGGAATATTTTAATTAATAATATTAATATTAGATTTATTTTAATAAGAGTTTAGTTAGGATGTTAGAGTTAGATAGGGTTATTATACTTAATATATATATATATAATATAATAACTATATTAACTATATTAACCCTAATATAATTAGGGTTAATATAGTTAATATATATAATATAATAACTATATTAACTATATTAACCCTAATATAATTAGGGTTAATATAGTTAATATAGCTGGCGGCGGTGTAGGGGGATTAGATTAGGGGTTAATACATTTATTATAGGTGGCCGCAGTGTAGGGGGATGTAGATTGTAGGCAAAAGAGCAGTTTACTTTGTGACAAAGCCCCGCCAAAAGCCCTTTTAAGGGCTGGCAAAAGAGCTGAATTCTTTGGGGCATGCCCCGCAAAAAGCCCTTTTAAGGGCTGGCAAAAGAGCTGTTACTTTGGGGCAATGCCACGCAAAAAGCCCTTTTCAGGGCTATTTGTAGGGTTAGACTTAGGTTTAGTGGTAGGGATAGTTTAGTATTTTAGGGGTTAAATAATTTAATATAGATGGTGGCGGGGTAGGGGGATTAGATTAGGGGTTAATAATTTTAAAATAGATAGCGGCGGGGTAGGGGCTCACTTTAGGAGGTAGGTAAGGTAGATGGCGGCGGTGTTAGGGGCTCACTTTAGGGGGTTATAGATTTAATATAGCTGGCAGCGGTTTAGGGGTTAATAACTTTATTAGGTAGCGGCGGGCTTCTGGAGCGGCGGTTTAGGGGTTAATACATTTTTTTATTGTTAGGATAGTGAGGGGGGATAGCGGATAGAGGGTTAGACGTGTCGGGCTATGTTAGGGAGGCATGTTAGACAGTGCGGGTGATTTAGACTTTAGTCAGGTTTTGTAGGCGCCGGCAGTTTCTAACGTGCCGTAAGTCACTGGCGACGCCAGAAATTTGTACTTACGCAGATTTCTGGACATCGCTGGTTTATCCGACTTACGGCACTTTAGCATCTGATGGCGCCGTATATGGGATAGCTCGAGTTGCGAGCTGAAACTGCGTGCGATGCGCGTTCCCTCGCTTGTGCCGCAAACTACGCCGTTTATCGGATCGCGCCCTTGTAGATAGATCTACATGCAACATACAATTTGGATGAAAAGGACTTGGAAAATATTACTTCAGAAGATTTGAAATATGGTAAACAATGTAGTACTACAGCAAGTAAGAAGGATTGCCCAGGGATTATTTTCATTCACTAAGTAGATTGCACACCACCATCTACTGATATGCAATTGAATGTTGACACTTATACACATTGGAGCAGAACACTTTCACCAACTTTCTCTAAAAGGATATATTTATTAAGGATCTAATAACTTTACAGTAGGCTAACTGGCCTTAAAGGGGCAGTCTACACCAGAATTTTTATTGTTTTAAAAGATAGATAATCCCTTTATTACCCATTCCCCAGTTTTGCATAGCCAACACAGTTATAATAATATACTTTTTACCTCTGTGATTATCTTGTATCTAAGCCTCTGCAAACTGCCCCTTTATTTAAGTTCTTTTGACAGACTTGCAGTTTAGCAAATCAGTGCCTGCTCCCAGATAACTTCACGTGCACGAGCACAGTGTTATCTATATGAAATACGTGAACTAACGCCCTCTAGTGGTGGAAAACTGTTAAAATGCATTCTGAAAAGAGGTGTCCTTCAAGGTCTAAGAAATAAGCATATAAACCTCCTAGGTTAAGCTTTCAACTAAGATTACCAAGAGAACAAAGCAAAATTGGTGATAAAAGTAAATTGAAAAATTGTTTAAAATTACATGCTCTATCTGAATCATGAAAGTTTATTTTGGCCTAGACTGTCCCTTTAACCAATCACATTTATTTTATCATACGGGCTGTTTGATTTTTTGATTTTTTGTCTTTATAACATTGACTTTATCACACGGTTTCCTATACCAAACAACACACTTTATTTTTGGATTTATATTTGGATTTATTTTTGGATTTATATTTGGATTTATTTTTGGATTTATATACAAACCACTATACCCCTTTTTTTTTTTCACGGAATACACATATTTTTTCACAGAGTTTTCTTTATTATCACTTTTTTCAACATCAAGTTTTTTCTTCATTAGGATCTACTGGACATCAAATATACTATTATTACTATTATTTTTTCAGCACACTATATATTTTTTTCGTTTCACCAATTTTCTTCATTTCCTATGTTAAACACATAGATAATGGACTTCTCTTAGGTGCACGCTTGCACCTTATTATTTGCAAATACTAGGGACAGGTTTTTTTCACGTAATAGCAATGCGACCTATCGTCTATTTACATTTGTTTTATTGAATTTTAACATTTGTTTAATTGTATTTTAAGCGTTTATTTTGACAGTCAATTGCATCGAGTTCTACCCATTTTATCATTTTATATTGTATTAATTACTTTTGTTGTATAAATTAACACATGGATCCATGAATTGTATGTTGTGTTTAATGTACTTGTACTATTAAAATTTGTACTTTTGATGTAAAATATCAATGTTCAGGTTAATTAGACCCAGCTTCCATCAGGTTTGGCGCTTTGGTGCTCAATAACCAGTCCATATTTTCCATATTGACAGCTAGGTGTCAATTATCCAAAGCTAAGGGTCACTTCCAAGCAGGCGCTAGGTGCATATCATCATTAAAAATAAACTATTAACATTTCTTTTTTTGAAAGCATTCTTACTTTACAGCATTTTTTCACACCTGTCTAATATTATTGTACAGTAGTGTATTTCTCTGGTGCCAATAAATAATGCAGGACATTCTTATGGCAAAGTAGTAAAACCAAAAATTTGGAACCCTTAATCCACCATGCTGCCTGTGTCTATTAAAAATTTATGCTGCTGCCTTTTCTACTTTATCTACTGTTTGGGTTTGCAGGATCCCTGGCAGCGTGCAGTTGGTACATGTGTGCTGGACTTTCCTTGACTTTGCTCTATTATTCACAGTCTGAGCCAACCCCCCATAAAACAATTAATGAGAGCCTGTAAATTCAAGATATAAATATAGCTGCAAGCAGCGATAGAGGTGGCCATGCGCATCGACTTTGCAATGGCATACAAGCAGCTAAGTCACAATATAAAGCTTTATAGAAATTTTTAAAATTCTAACATTAGCATGTGGAAAAAAAACACATTTTCGAAAATTTTGCGTTTTTCAAGATGGCTGCCCTGCCATATGACCAATACATTCATCACGATCAGATGTAACTCTAGGTCATAAGATATTGTTTTACAGCAAATTTCACAGCTTTAACATAAGCGTTTGCAAAGAAAACACATTTTCAAAATTTTTGCGTAAAACCAATATGGCTGCCACAGCTTGTGACCAATTCCTTTAAAATGAACAACTGTGATTCTAGGTCACAATATAAGGTTACTTAGCTAGTTTCACAGTTCTAACATAAGCGGTTGCAGAGAAAATCGATTTTCGAAATGTTTGCGCAAAACAAAATGGCTGCCTAATCATATGATATACATCCTCCATATTATGCACAATTGTTCTTACCATAGATGTCAATAAACATGGCAAAAATAAAGCATTTTTGTAAAACGGTTTTTGTTTTATTATTAATTTAAAAATATCGTTAAGCATTTTTGAACAATTCAAAATGGCTGCCAAACCACATGACGTATTAACTTCTCTTGAACAAATCTGAATGTTAGTCATAAGATAACTCTATAAACAAAATTTCAAGTCTGTGCCATAAGCGGTTTTGGAGAAGAAGATTTTTGTAGTTTTTAAAAACCGCGTATACGAAACAAAATGGCCGTCAAGCTATGCATTGTAGGGCTTTCAAATTGCACATACTAATGCTCACTATAGACCTCTACAATTTGCAGAAGTTTTATGAAAATTTGCAAATGTTTTATTTCACGAAGGCGACTGCGCAGTGCGATTTTTTACTGCAATATTGCCTTTAGGGGTCATGACTATGTGTACTCATGTGTCTGCTACACTGTAATATAGTTAAATAGTGTAAACATAATGTATAAAGTGCAAATTTACGCAATTAAACAGCGATAAAAAGGCGAATGGCTCATAGCAGCTATGTTTATTATGGAAAATTCGCAGTTTGAACAAACTTGGTAGAGGACCTTGCAAGGAGCACATGTGCAAAATTGCGCTTCATTGCACTTAGCGGTTGCAGAGAAGAAGATGTTTAAAGATTTTCGCATATTTCAAAATGGCAGCTAGGTCATGTGACTAAATCACTTCTCTTGAACAAACTTTATTCTAGGTCAATACAGCAGTACACACAGCAAGTTTCACAGCTGTAACATAAGCGGTTCTGGAGAAGAAGATTTTCAAGCGGTTGTCGAAATTTGACGCAAAAAGCAATATGGCTGCTAGATCACATGACCTATGAGATTTATTTTGCATAGGATTATGCACAGCATAGATCTTTAGCATTGTGCCAAGTTTCATGAGTTTTTGAGTTATGCTGTTGTTTTTATAAGCACTTGAAAAAAGTGGCGGAATAATAATAATAAAAAAAAAAAAATAATAAATAAATAATAATAATAAATATAGCTGCAAGCAGCGATAGAGGTGGCCATGCGCATCGACATTGCAATGGCATACAAGCTGTTAAGTCATAATATATAGCTATACAGCAAATTTCAAAGATTTAACATAAGCGGTTGCAAAGAAATCACATTTTCGAAATTTTCGCATAAACCAATATGGCTGCCATAGCTTGTGACCAATTCCTTCAACATTAACAAATGTGACTCTATGTTACAATATAAGGTTATACAGCAAGTTTCACATTTCTAAAATAAGCAGTTGCAGAGTAAATAGATTTTCTAAATGTTCGCATAAAACAAAATGGCTGCCAGATCATATGATATACAACTTCCATATTATGCACAATAATTCTCACCATAGATCTCAATAAACATGGCAAAAATAAAGCATTTTTGTAAAACGGTTTCTGTTTTATTATTAATTTAAAAATATCGTTAAGCGTTTTTGAAAAATTCAAAATGGCTGCCAAACCACATGATATATCAACTTCTCTTGAACAAATCTGAATGTTAGTCATAAGATAACTCTGTAAATAAAATTTCAAGTCTGTGCCATAAGCGGTTTCGGAGAAGAAGATTTTTGTAGTTTTTAAAAATCGCGCATACGAAACAAAATTGCTGCCAAGCTATGCATTGTATGGCTTTCAAATTGCACATACTAATGCTCACCATAGACCTCTACAATTTGCAGAAGTTTTATGAAAATTTGCAAATGTTTTATTTCACGAAGGCGACTGCGCAGTGCAAATTTTTACTGCAATATTGCCTTTAGGGGTCATGAATATGTGTACTCATGTGTCTGCTACACTGTAATATAGTTAAATAGTGTAAACATAATGCATAAAGTGCAAATTTACGCAATTAAACAGCGATAAAAAGGCGGATGGCTCATAGCAGCCATGTTGATTATGGAAAATTCGCAGTTTGAACAAACTTGGTAGAGGACCTTGCAAGGAGCACATGTGCAAAATTGCGCTTCATTGCACTTAGCGGTTGCAGAGAAGAAGATGTTTAAAGATTTTCGCACAATTCAAAATGGCAGCTAGGTCATTTGACTAAATCACTTCTCTTGAACAAACTTTATTCTAGGTCAGTACAGCAGTACACACAGCAAGTTTCACAGCTGTAACATAAGCGGTTCTGGAGAAGAAGATTTTCAAGCGGTTGTCGAAATTTGTCGCAAAAAGCAATATGGCTGCTAGATCACATGACCTATGAGATTTATTTTGCATAGGATTATGCACAGCATAGATCTTTAGCATAGTGCCAAGTTTCATGAGTTTTTGAGTTATGCTGTTGTTTTTATAAGCATTTGAATAAGTGGCGGAATAATAATAATAATAATAAAAAAAATAATAATAATAATCTTGACAATAACAATAGGTTGTCCTGCAACTTCGTTGCATGGCCACCTAATAATCTTGACAATAACAATAGGTTGTCCTGCAACTTCGTTGCATGGCCACCTAATAAAAGGGCACTGTTTAGGAAAGGTGTAAAAAAAATAAAAGTATTTTGGGTAAGATCAACAATTAATTAAATTAAATATTATTATTGGCCCCAGCACTAGTATAAATTATCAGTTTGAAGCACATACAAATTAAAAAGTAATGTTTTCACTGCAGTTCATTTTGAATTTTGCTTTTGTTTAGTAGCATTACTTTTCTGTCAAGTTAAATAAGTGCATTATGAATTTTTAGCAAACATCAGCTGATAAATCATTGAGAATTGCAGGTGTAACAACTCTCACTCTTTCAACATATTTTAGACAGAAACAATTAAAATGAACAAAATATAAACATAAATTATTAAAGTTACACAGAATTTTTTTAAGTACAATCAGAATTTTGAGAAATCACAATAATATTTTGCTCTATACCACAACTAAATGCATTAAAAATGTAACAGTGTTGGGGGGCGGAGCTAGCCACGCAGGATGATGGCTGCCTTTTGAAAGAGCTCTCATCTCCAACTCCGGCTTCAAGCTCACTAACTATGTGCAAACCCCCTTAAAACCTCTACAACCCCTATAGAGAACATCTCTAGAGACCCTCCCCAAGATATGTACCACTTACGGCTTTAAACTAAAGCACTATCTCCCCCAGTTCTTTCAAGGACATTGCAGGCTACCACGCAGCGGCAGACATCACTACCTCCCCTTCAATCACCGGACCCAGCGATCCACAGGTGCCCTTCAGCGCGATTTCACAGGCAGGAGCACACTCCAGATTTGCCTGCTACTGCTCGCACTGCCGATATTCTGTCTGGTGTGACGCTACCACACGGCCTACAACCGAGGCCTGGGACTGTCTGCTCCTAATCACATCTGCAGCGGTAACCTTCAGACTCTTTCTCGTAGTGAGTATTGGCCTATATACACTCATTACATCCCCCCTCCTCCAGACCTAACACACAGGGGACAAATAAGACTCAAACAGGAGGGCTGAGTTGACAGACCCACACTCTTACAGGAACTCCGGACTTACCCGCAACCGCTTGCACTGCTAACCCGCTGCCCGGCATTTTGTCACCACGTGGCACACAACGGAAATCTGAGCCTGTTTGCCTGCAGCGGTAACCCTCATACCTCTCCTCACAGTAAATACCAGCAGCAGCGAATTCAACTCCCCCTCCAGGCTCATCACACAGGTGTCAAATCAAGTTTAATGTGGGAGGGTTGAGCTGTCAGTCTCACGTTTCGTCAGAGTATAAAGTAAAAAAGCTGTGATTCCAGCCTAACACCCCCTACAAGCCTTTGCTGACAGGTTTAAAAACGGACTGTGTTCCCCCTTATTTCCTCACCTTGAATGTCCGCCTTCTGAATACCTCAGTGTGGCATAATTCCTGCTCTCTGCAACAGACAAGATCACTGGCCACACAGCCCCCCTACAACCAATCATTGCTGCTGCCTATTTTACTTTAAACACCTGAAACTATATCTTTGGACTTGTATGTAATGCCTGGCAAAAGGCAGGTCAAATCCGAAAAATTGAACCCCACTAAGACTCTCAACCACTATCTCAAGCCCCCAGGGGCCTCAGCACCCATTTGCTCAGAGAGTGACCTAACCTCTGCAACATCATCAATGAGCAACCCCTTATCTACAGAATCCCCCTCCAACATGTTTGTCACTAAATCAGACATACTTCATCTTTCATCTAAGGAAGATGTCAAAGAAATACTTCAGGAAATGAGAAGCCTCTTTGGCGACCTACGCAAAGACATGGGGGCGCTTGACCAGAGAGTCACAGAATTGGAAGAAAAGCAAGAGACCATAGATAATACATGCCAACAGATTTCATCTCGTTTCTCAGACCAAGACCGCAAGATTAATGCTATGGCTGACAAATTGGAAGACCTTGAAAATAGGTGCCGACGCAATAATCTGCGTATCCGGGGTGTCTCGGAAACTGTTTTTCCCCCTGCCATAGAAGGATATCTGCAAGCTCTCTTCAAAATCATAAGAGATAATCCAATGGCAGAGAATATAGCAATTGAAAGGGCACATAGGGCGGTAAGACCCAAACCTCCCCCCAAAGCACCACCCAGGGACATCATAGTTAAATTTTCAAGGTATAAAGACAAGGAAGAGCTCCTCAGGTGTGCTAGAACAAAACACCCTATCTTTCACGCTGGGGAGGAGATCTCTTTGTTCTCAGACCTATCTCAAGCAACGCTCCAGAAACGGAGAGAACTTGCTCCTATCACAGCATCCCTGAGAGATCGCAAAATACAGTACAGATGGGGGTTTCCAGTATCCTTGATAGTCTCGGACAACAACAGAACACTAACCTATAGACCTGGAGACGACATTCAAGCTTTTTGCAAGGAACTTTCCATACCATACTCCGAGCCAACAACAGCTGACACCACCCATCCCCCCTCGAGACCCTCACTAGCTCAGGGGCCTACCACTTCAAGAGATGACCCTCATTAAGATGGCCATACACTTACCACTATACGAACCTTGTCCTTTGCTCCCAGCTAGGCAGGAGTGCCAACACCATGTTGGACCCTCAGACTGGGGAATAACTTTATTGAACTAAGGAACTCTCTGAACCCCTCCTTCATGGGGTCCGTATCCTTTTGAAATTGCTTGATTTGGCCGTCACATTAGGCCACATAAGATCTGTTTACCATTGTGTTAGATTGTTTAACTATTACTGTGTTACCGTTCAAACATGTTTACTTGACCTGTTGTTCTAACTTGTTCTCTCTCCTAGGTTATCCGATAGTGCACTGTTTTGTTTTATTAATGTGTACGCTCCAGAGTATAAATGTGCAACAGATCGAGTTAAGGCTGTTGACAATATCTTAAACTCACTACCTACCTCACTTCTCTCTCTCACCTAACAGTAAAATTTTAAGACCTACTTAAGCTATTTTACAACGCCAACTCAGATGGCATCCCCCATTAACAGAGATGCACTTAGTTCCTTGCCCTCACATATTACCACATCCTACAAAACCTCCCTAGGAGCTCTGTCTCGACACACAGTGAGGTATATTCCAGCACGAAAACATAATTTATGCTTACCTGATAAATTCCTTTCTTCTGTAGTGTGATCAGTCCACGGGTCATCATTACTTCTGGGATATTACTGCTCCCCAACAGGAAGTGCAAGAGGATTCACCCAGCAGAGCTGCATATAGCTCCTCCCCTCTACGTCACTCCCAGTCATTCGACCAAGGACCAACGAGAAAGGAAAAGCCAAGGGTGAAGTGGTGACTGGAGTATAAATTAAAAAATATTTACCTGCCTTAAAAACAGGGCGGGCCGTGGACTGATCACACTACAGAAGAAAGGAATTTATCAGGTAAGCATAAATTATGTTTTCTTCTGTTAAGTGTGATCAGTCCACGGGTCATCATTACTTCTGGGATACCAATACCAAAGCAAAAGTACACGGATGACGGGAGGGATAGGCAGGCTCTTTATACAGAAGGAGCCACTGCCTGAAGAACCTTTCTCCCAAAAATAGCCTCCGATGAAGCAAAAGTGTCAAATTTGTAAAATTTGGAAAAAGTATGAAGCGAAGACCAAGTTGCAGCCTTGCAAATCTGTTCAACAGAGGCCTCATTCTTGAAGGCCCAAGTGGAAGCCACAGCTCTAGTAGAATGAGCTGTAATTCTTTCAGGAGGCTGCTGTCCAGCAGTCTCATAAGCTAAACGAATTATGCTACGAAGCCAAAAAGAAAGAGAGGTAGCGGAAGCTTTTTGACCTCTCCTCTGCCCAGAGTAAATGACAAACAGAGAAGACGTTTGTCGAAATTCCTTAGTTGCCTGTAAGTAAAATTTTAGAGCACGGACTACATCCAGGTTGTGCAGTAGACGTTCCTTCTTTGAAGAAGGATTTGGGCATAAAGAAGGAACAACAATCTCTTGATTGATATTCCTGTTAGTAACTACCTTAGGTAAGAACCCAGGTTTAGTACGCAGGACTACCTTATCCGAATGAAAAATCAAATAAGGAGAATCACAATGTAAGGCTGATAATTCAGAGACTCTTCGAGCCGAGGAAATAGCCATTAAAAATAGAACTTTCCAAGATAACAACTTTATATCAATGGAATGAAGGGGTTCAAACGGAACGCCCTGTAAAACATTAAGAACAAGGTTTAAACTCCATGGTGGAGCAACAGTTTTAAACACAGGCTTAATTCTGGCCAAAGCCTGACAAAAAGCCTGGACGTCAGGAACTTCTGACAGATGTTTGTGTAACAGAATGGACAGAGCTGAGATCTGTCCCTTTAATGAACTAGCAGATAAACCCTTTTCTAAACCTTCTTGTAGAAAAGACAATATCCTAGGAATCCTAACCTTACTCCAAGAGTAACCTTTGGATTCACACCAATATAGGTATTTACGCCATATCTTATGGTAAATCTTTCTGGTAACAGGTTTCCTAGCCTGTATTAAGGTATCAATAACTGACTCAGAAAATCCACGTCTTGATAAAATCAAGCGTTCAATTTCCAAGCAGTCAGCTTCAGAGAAGTTAGATTTTGATGTTTGAAGGGACCCTGTATCAGAAGGTCCTGTTTCAGAGGTAGAGACCAAGGTGGACAGGATGACATGTCCACCAGGTCTGCATACCAAGTCCTGCGTGGCCACGCAGGTGCTATTAGAATCACTGATGCTCTCTCTTGTTTGATTCTGGCAATCAATCGAGGAAGCAACGGGAAGGGTGGAAACACGTAAGCCATCCTGAAGTCCCAAGGTGCTGTCAGAGCATCTATCAGGACTGCTCCTGGATCCCTGGATCTGGACCCGTAACGAGGAAGCTTGGCGTTCTGTCGAGACGCCATGAGATCTATCTCTGGTTTGCCCCAACGTCGAAGTATTTGGGCAAAGACCTCCGGATGAAGTTCCCACTCCCCCGGATGAAAAGTCTGACGACTTAAGAAATCCGCCTCCCAGTTCTCCACTCCCGGGATGTGGATTGCTGACAGGTGGCAAGAGTGAGACTCTGCCCAGCAAATTATCTTTGATACTTCCATCATAGCTAGGGAGCTTCTTGTCCCTCCCTGATGGTTGATGTAAGCTACAGTCGTGATGTTGTCCGACTGAAACCTGATGAACCCCCGAGTTGTCAACTGGGGCCAAGCCAGGAGGGCATTGAGAACTGCTCTCAATTCCAGAATGTTTATTGGCAGGAGACTCTCCTCCTGACTCCATTGTATAATCACCATAGTCCTCTCACACATCCTATCTAGTCGTTGGGTGCAAGAGAATGACTGGGAGTGACGTAGAGGGGAGGAGCTATATGCAGCTCTGCTGGGTGAATCCTCTTGCACTTCCTGTTGGGGAGGAGTAATATCCCAGAAGTAATGATGACCCGTGGACTGATCACACTTAACAGAAGAAAATCTTATCTCTCTGATATGTAATAGGTATCCCCATTCCCCAAATATTGTAAAAAAGTAGTTCTCTCCCTTCCCTATATTTTTTTTTTTTTTTGTTTTTTGTTTTCTGCTTCCACCACCCTACTAAGGGACTCTCTGACCCCCTCCTCCATGGGGATCGTATCCTTTTGAAACTGCTTGATTTGGCCGTCACATTAGGCCACATAATATCTGTTTACCAATGTGTTGGATTGTTTAACTATTACTGTGTTACCGTTCAAATATGTTTACTTGTCCTGTTGTTCTAACTTGTTCTCTCTCCTAGGTTGTCCGTTAGTGCACTGTTTTGCTTTATTAATGTGTACGCTCCAGAGTTTAAATGTGCAACAGATCGAATTAAGGCTGTTGACAATATCTTAAACTCACTATCTACCTCACTTCTCTCTCTCACCTAACAGTAGAATTTTAAGATCTATTTAAGCCATTTTACAACACCATCTCAGATGGCAACCCCCATTAAAAGAGATGCACTTAGTTCTTTGCCCTCACATATTACCACATCCCATAAAACCTCCCTAGGAACTCTGTCCCGACACATAGTAAGGAATATTCTAGCACGAAAATCTTATCTCTCTTATATGTAATAGGTGTCCCCATTCCCCAAATATTGAAAAAAAGTAGTTCTCTCCCTTTCCTATTTTTTTCTTTTTTTTTTTTTTTTTGTTTTTTTTTGTCTCCACCACCCTACTTGCACATTAGTTAGCTTTAAATCTCAGTAAATTTGCATCTTCTCTAGCCGGAGAAGGAGATATTTCCCCACTGCAGTTTCTATTCTCGTACTCTTCTTTATTCTTCTCATAAGGCTCCCTTTTACCTTTCCTTAATTTTCTACCAGATTCTTCTCTGGTTCATCCCGCCTTAATCTTCTATCCCTGTTTTACCTTCTTTCATCACCTCCTTTGCCCTTCTTACTATCCTTGACTTGTGGTACCTTTTTTTTTTTTTTTTTTTTCTCTTTCCCCTCCCCTCCCCTCCTCCCGCTCTCCCTTTGCACCTCTGCCTAACCCTTACAGAACATGGCGGGCAAAATTAGCAGGTTTCAAGACCACTCCTTGAGATTAACGACAATTAATGTGAAAGGGCTTAATAGCCCGGGTAAAAAGTCAATTACGTACAAAGAACTTGTTAAGCTGGGGAGCCAGATAGTCCTGATTCAGGAAACGCATTTCCAAAAACATAAAGAACCTAGATGGCATACTCCCCACTTCACCACGGCGTATTTCGCCTCAGGACCCCAAAAGAAAAGCGGTGTTGGCATCTTAATCCACAGGTCCCTCCCCCTCCAAATTTCCCAAATTGTTAGAGACCCTGATGGCCGTTATATCCTTCTGATGGGTCAACTTTTCGGGCAGCAAATGTCAATACTTAATATTTATGCTCCAAACCAAGCGCAAACTGCCTTTTTTAAGAAAATCTCCAATCTGATATTAGACCAGGCTATAGGTACACTCCTTGTCGCTGGAGATTTTAACATAGCTTTTGAACCTACTCTAGACTCCTCAAAGGGGACCTCATCTATACCTAAGACTACCCTTAAAACAATCAGAAATACTTTCTCTAAACTTGCTCTACACGACGTATGGAGGACTTTACACCCTCAGACTAAAGATTACACTTTTTACTCGACTCCACACGACTGTTACACTAGGATCGACCATATCCTGACTGACGCCAACGGCCTCTCTTTAGTTGACAGTTGTGAAATTGGACATATTACTTGGACAGACCATGCCCCAGTTTCCTGCTCCATTCTATGGCCCGACCTCCCAATCACAGCCAAGATATGGAGGCTAGATGACTCCCTCCTTGACGACCCTGTCACACTCTCAGAAATTGAAAGAGATATCACTGAATACTTCTCACTAAACAGTAACACTACTACATCCCCCCAATGTGAGTGGGAAGCACACAAAGCGGTCCTACGAGGTATTTTTATCAAACGGAAAGCTAAGATTCTCAGACAAACTAGAGAAAAACACTCACAACTCCTAGAAAAGGTCGGCACTTTAGAAAGGGCACACAAACATGACACAACCAATGAGGATCTCAAGCGGGATCTCCTTCAGGCTAGGTCTGACCTCAAATCTCACTTAACAACTACATACCAGCGTCACGCCCTCTATATGAGACAACACTATTATGAAGGCGGTGACAAACCAGGTAAACTCCTGGCCAGGTGTTTACGGAGGAGGCAATTGGCCTCCTACATTCATACATTACAATCCCCAGTGGGCTCAATGATTAAATGCAACAAGCAGATTGCATCTAATTTCAGACATTATTACAATTCGCTATACAACATCCCGAACGTAGATTCCCTCCAATCTACAGACATGCCCCCAATAGCACCTGAGGAACACCTTGACACTTATTTTCACGGCTTAGGTTTACCTACATTAGATGAGGCAGGCAGAGACCACCTTACCCTACCCATCACATTAGAAGAAATTCAACAGGCCATCAAAAATTCCCCGTCGGGAAAAAGTCCCGGACCGGACGGCTTTTCGATGGGGTACTACAAGAAATTCTTTGCAGTATTAGCCCCTCATCTCCTCACACTATTCAACGACCTATGGGAGAACCCCGTGCTATCCAGAGGTCTCCTCGAGGCGCATATAACTGTAATACCAAAACAGAGAAAGCCCCCCACCTCCCCTGCCAACTTTAGGCCCATCTCTTTAATAAACACAGACATGAAAATCCTGGCTAAAATCCTTGCTAACAGATTAAACAAGTATCTCCCTAGCCTGATATCCCCTGACCAAGCCGGGTTCATACCCGGCAGAGAAGCACAAGATAATGTTATAAAAACTATTCAATTAATAAACTTTGCCAAAGCTTCAAACAAGCCTTTAGCCCTCTTCTCGACTGACGCGGAGAAGGCCTTCGACCGCGTTCGTTGGTCTTTTCTGCGGAGGTCTATGAGAGAGATGGGAGTCCCTGAATCCTTTCTGAACATGACCTTTGCCTTATACTCCAGTCCCAATGCTAAGATCAGAGTAAACAATACTTTATCAGAGTCCTTTCCCATCAGTAATGGGACCAGACAGGGCTGCCCGTTATCCCCGCTTCTCTTTGCTATTTCCATTGAAGTCCTGGCACAAAAGGTCAGACATAATAATGCCATCAAGGGACTTAAGATAGGCCAACTTGAACATAAACAGGCTCTTTACGCCGACGATATCCTTTTTTTTTTAACAGAAGCAGAAAAATCAATCCCAGAATTGTTGTCTGAGCTAGACGACTACGGCAAGGTCTCCAACTTCAAATTGAATATTTCAAAATCAGAAATTTTAAATATCAATACCCCCCCAATTACTACACCAAATTAGAGACACATACGGAGTCCCTTTGGCCCACCACAAGCTACAATATCTCGGGGTAAATTTGGCAACAACTACACAAGACCTAATCAAACACAATTATAACCACCTGAAAACAGACATTGCGCGAGACCTATCCTCCTGGCGCAATAAGCCCATCTCTTGGCTGGGCAGGATTGGAGTGGTGAAAATGAATGTTCTCCCTCGGGTCCTTTACCTGATGCAAACCCTTCCGATACCTCTCCATGATAACTACTTCACACAGCTGCAAAAGGTGATAGAACAATTCATATGGGCAGGCACAAAACCGAGAGTCCCAAAGAAAACGCAGTACTTACCAAGAGACAGAGGGGGGCTAGGGATACCCAATCTTAGGGCCTACAAACACGCAATAGCACTTCGCCATGTGGTGGAGTGGGCACACAATGCTGACAATAAAATGTGGGTTCGACTTGACAGAGACATTTTTAAACTAAAAAATACCTCAACTCTTGCATGGACTTCACAATCACAGAGACCAAAGAACATACAATACTATCTTATCACAGCAAACATACTATCTGAATGGGACAGGCTCTTGGCCACCAGCACTCATATATCTTCTAAATTTGCCCCACTTTCTCCGCTCCTGGAGAATGTGGACATTCCCTACCATGAGCTTAGAAACAGGATACCTTGCTCTTATCCTCTTAGAACGGGCTCTATCCATTTTATCTCCGAAGGGGGCAGACTGAAATCTCAAACAACCCTAGCGGAATCCCACGGGGAGATATTCTCCTCATGGCTTCATTACAACCAACTGCTGCACTTTATCTCTCACCACAAACACAGACAAGATTTTGGCAGAGAACTAACTTACTTTGAAAATCTGTGTATACAACCCAGTCGTCCTGAACACCTGATCTCTAAACTATACAAAATAACAGTTGAGGTCCCCAATACTTCCCTGCCCTCTTACACGATTGCGTGGCAGAAAGAAATAGGCCATGAAATTGACGCAGAGGTATAGTTGAAATCATTCAAGTTAATCAAACAATCATCTGTCTCAGCTAGAGTACAGGAGATTCAACTAAAACTGCTTTGCCGCTGGTACCTTACCCCGGCAAGGCTTTGCAAAATGTACCCCAGACTGCCAGGTTCCTGCTGGAGAGGTTGTGGCGAGGAGGGCACCCTTATGCACATATGGTGGGGGTGCCCGCACCTGCTACACTTCTGGACTGCGGTGTTCCACGAGATGAAGGAAATCTTGGGCTCGGCAATCCCCTTTGCTCCAGAGACACTGCTGTTCTGCTCCCTACCCGGATTGGCGGGTCAGGGCAAGCTGGCTCTCCTATTGATAATGCTGACAGCTGCTAAAAAGCTTGTCCCAAAATATTGGAAATCCCAAACAGTCCCATCAGTTCAGGAGTGGAGAGACCAAGTCTGTGATCTCTTACTGTTAGAAAGATACCACTACCTAAAAACCCACAGACTGGATCTACACGAGTTGATGATGGCATACTGGAAGGGCACAATATAGTGTGCCCACTCTTAACACGCCCACCATTAGTAACTACAGACATTCCTTCCCCTCCCCCTCCCTCCCCTCACAATTTCACTATACATCTCCCTCCTCCCCCAAGGTCTCTACTTCCCCCCCCCCCCTTTTTTTTTTTTTTTTTTTTTTCCCCCTTCCTCACTTTCTTCTTCTTTTCTTTCTTCCCTTTTCTCCCTAACTACTATCTGTTTCTCTCTTCTCAAAGCATTCTTTCTCCAGTGTCTACTGGAGCTTGCACTCTATTTTCTCATGCATACAGTTAAGAAGGTTATTTCTGAATTTTAAACTTAAAAACTCAAAGAAGCTTTGGTTAATACTTGAGGATTTGATGTGAAACTTAATTTGACTTTGGACTTTCGACAACATGGTTCGTAGTATGATTTATTACGGTTCATTTTTTGTCTTATGGATAATCCTACTACTATTATATAAAATTAGACTTTATGGTCCGTTGTACTAAGTCTGTTCATGTATACTTCATTCATGTATAATGTTTGTTTTGTCATATCCTCCTTGTAACACTTTTCAATAAAATTTCATTGAAAAAAAAAAAAATGTAACAGTGTTTTCATTAACAAAAATACACATGCTCATCTGCTAGTTGATTCAGTATTTTTATGCATTAAATATCTTTGCTAAAAATAAGATTAATATTATATTACAATCTCTCAAACACACACACACATATACAGTACAATGTCTGAAAGTTTCTTGATGCTGCTAGGTGTGTAAAGCTGTTAAATAAAGAGCGGGAGTACAGGAACTGGACTGCCAGATGTCACATAAATTCAGCTTAGGCTTTTCATTTTTTGATGCCTCTAGTTCTTGCCTGTGCTGAACGTCAAGGCCCCAATTAAAATGGTGCCTAGGGACAACTGCCCCTTTTGCCACGTTCCTGCTGCCACCCGGTGTAGAAGAATTGTCTTTTCCAGCCCTTTTCTTGTGCAACCAACTGCATGAGAGCAGTTTCTGTCAATCACTATGGATGGATCGGTCCAGGGTGATTTAAGTCAACCAGCTCTTACGTTTGCTTTTTAACTTGCAACGGCTCCAAAATGAAGTGTGCAGTTTAATAGATGGAGCCATTTTATATCACCCTACAAACATAATTGTGGATATATATGGAATTTAAATGTGTGTGTATTACAGCTGCACAAGCAGTGTTTGGTTTATGTTTAAATAAGAAAGCTGTTTTTCCAAATGCTTGAAAATTTGAATGGGGGAACAAATTTTGCTACATTTTTTATATTTTATTTGTCTAATGCATTGCTGGTTCTGTAAATTAAGAGCTGTTAATATTTAAAAGTAAAAACCATTCTTAAATAGTGAAAAGGAAAATATTTAGATGAAACTAGAGGAAAACTGCTGCATGAATCTTCATGAAATTATAAAGGGTGATGGAGCATTAATACCTTGGTTTAGGAAAAATTACGCTTTGGGCCAAATGTATTAAATGGCATGCGGAGAAGGTTCTAGTACATGGGGCCCTTTGAATTCTGAAGACATATTGATCCCATAGACACATGTTAGGGCTTGCATGCTAACCAAACTGTTAAGGGGGCATTCAGTTTAGTGTAATACTATCAATTAATGGCAGCAATATAGCTTAAATAAACAGTTACACATTATTTTCCATTTAGATTTTAATTTTTAAAGATTTTTATTTCTTACAATTTACATGCCCTTTAAAAGTATGGGAAGCAATTATGGCACTACTCGGGTATCTGGGAGAACTGCATGTAGTGATGTTCCAGGACACTATTTGCACTTAGCAATCAAATGCAACTAAAGAGAAAGAGAGACAGACACAGAGAGAGAGACAGACAGTCACAGAGAAAGAGACAGACAGAAACAGAGAGGGAGAGAGATAAAAACAGAGAGAGACACACAGAGAGAGACAGAGAGAGAGAGAGAGAGAGAGAGAGACACAGACAGACAGACACAGAGAGAGAGAGACAGACAGAGATAGACACAGAGAAAGAGACAGACAGAAACAGAGAGGGAGAGAGACAAAAACAGAGAGAGAGACACACAGAGAGAGACAGACACAGAGAGAGAGACAGAGAGACAGACAGACACAGAGAGAGACAGACAAAGAGAGAGAGAGACAGACAAAGAGAGAGACAGACAGACAGAGACAGACAGACACAGAGAAAGAGACAGACAGAAACAGAGAGGGAGAGAGACAAAAACAGAGAGAGAGACACACAGAGAGACAGAGAGAGAGACAGATAGACATAGAGACACAGACACAGAGAGAGACAAAGAGAAAGAGACAGACAGACACACAGAGAGAGAGAGAGAGAGAGAGAGAGAGAGAGAGAGAGAGAGAGAGAGAGAGAGAGAGAGAGAGAGAGAGAGAGAGAGAGAGAGAGAGAGAGCGAGAGAGAGGGAGAGAGATAGTGAGAGAGAGAGAGAGAGAGAGAGAGAGAGAGACAGAGAGAAAGAGAGACAGACAGAGAGAAAGAGAGACAGACACAGAGAGAGACAGACAGACACAGAGGACAAGACAAGTGCCAATTCCTGGACCAGAGTATTGGGAAGAAAAATAGGTATAATATTAAATCTTAGTTTCAATAAAGAAAAGCAACAGTTTTAGATGATTTTAGCTTCATGTAATTGCAAGGCAATATGAGAATAACAGGTTTTGTAAGCTCCAAGTACCATCCAAATGCTGTTGAACGGATGGTTGTTTTTCTATATATATGCTGACTCTTTTACTCTTTTGTATAAATATGAGTGTACACACATGCATGCCAGCAATAGTGTTTTTCAATTCTGCACCTGTTTTGCCAGGTGTGCATAGAACTTAAAATAACAAAAAACAGACAGACATTGGGCACCTCAAGGAAACTTGAAACACACTGGAAAAATACCAAAATAGGGTATTTTGATTATTTATAATACAATTTGTATGCACAAGTGTGTATTACCTTTAGGTAGATAATATTCAAGCTAATACCTTTCTTACATTTGATATAATTTTATGATATAACAAATGAGAACATGTTATGTATCACCTACTGATAAATTTTAGGATCAGAGTGACAGTTTAGAAAGGCTTATATTGTTCATTATTCAGTACCTCTGTGCAGGGTACCTGTAAACTTAACTGGATTTAGTTTTTTGTACTATTTCATTCAGTTTTAATAAAAGCAGAACTAGTGTACAAGTCAAGGTGTGATGTATTGGATAGGGGTGTGATCTTCTGTTCTTACTTCCATATAGTTATGTGTTTTATCCACTTTAATATGTAGACATCTTCAGGGTCTTAACCCAACAAGTTAGTTTTATGTAGCAAAACTCTGGTCATAAAGAAAGATTTATTAGTTTAAAGGGATGTTAAAGAGGCTGTTTCATTGTTGTAATAAAAAAGCACTAAGCAGTTGCTTATACTTAATAGAAATCATTGCTATATAATCATCTACTTAAATTGATTTTACCTTTTATATTTCTTTTACATTACATTTGCGCTTCCTGAGGCCTATTTATCAAGCCGTCAACCGCAAATATGCTGGAATTCTGCAGCGTAATTGTGGCGAGCCTGATTTGCCCTATGTATCAAAGCCTACAGACCGGCAAAAGTTGAAATTTGTGACGTAACATACGATCCGCCGGTCTCAATCTGACACAGATCGATGCTTACGTCATTACAGATGTTCCGAATACAAATTCAGCACTATCTGACACATTTTGCAAGTTATCAAACTTCTAACAGGTACGCTTGCCACTATTACGGCCCAGCGTACCTGGTTTTCAATCCGCCACCCTGGAGGCGGCGGATGCCATAGAAATCAATGGGAGTCTGAAAGCAGGGAAAGCGTATGTTCGATGCTGCCAGTTATCCCATTGATTTCTATGCTAGAAAACCAGTAACATTTACACCTAACACCCTAACATAAGTCCCGAGTCTAAACACCCCTAATCTGCCGCCCCGACATCGCCGCCACCTACATAATGTTATTAACCCCTATTCCGCCGCCCCAGACCCCGCTGCAACCTAAATAAAGTTATTAAACCCTATCCCGCTGCTCCCGGACCCCTCCGCAATTAAATAAATGTGTTAACCCCTATCCCGCTCGTCCCGGACCCCTCCGCAACTAAATAAATGTATTAACCCTTAAACCCTGGCTTCCCACATCACTAGCACTTACTAAACCTATTAACCCCTAAACCTAACAACCCGTTAACTTTACATTAAATATTAACTCATACCTATCTTATAATATATTTAAACTTACCTTTAGATTTAAAATAAACTATATTAAACTATTAATGAACCTACCCTAACTATTATACTAAAATTACATTAAACTATATTAAACTATTCATTTACCTACACTAACTATTATACTAAAAATACATTAAACTATATTAACCCCTTAATGACAACTGACGTACCAGGTACGTCCTGCAAAAACTTGCAGTTAGTGACAATGGACGTACCTGGTACGTCAGTTGTCTTAGAGAGTGCTGGAAGCGATCGCAATCGCTTCCAGCAGCTCTCAGGGTATTGCAGTGATGCCTCGATATTGAGGCATCCTGCAATACCCTTTAGAAAGCATCCGATGCAGAGAGAGCCACTCTGTGGCCCTCTCTGCACCGGTAGCGATGCGGCCGTTCGTTGGTGGGTGGGAGCTTACAGGGAGGAGGGTGGGCGGCCCATCGCTACCCGGCATCCGGTTCCTTCAAGTGCATTGTGCACGCCGGATGCCGGGAGCGTGCGGGGGCTGCGTGTACGCGCGCGTGTGCGTGTGTGTGTGCGCGCGCGCGCGCAGCAATCACTGGCACTGCCACCAATGAATTTTGGTAAGAGGGAGGGGGGCAAAATTTTTCAAATAAATGATCAATATCAGGATCTGGATCTGGGGGGGGGGGGTGGGGGGGGGGGGGGGGGGGGGGGGGGCAGCTACACTACAGAAAAAATAAAAATAAAACATGTAACAAAACACTTTATTTTTTGGGGAAAACTGGGTACTGGCAGACAGCTGCCAGTACCCAAGATGGTGGCAATTAGGTAGGTGGGGAGGGTTAGAGAGGTGTTTGGGGGGGGATCAGGGAGGTTGGGGGTTAAGGCAGGGGTCCATCACAGCTGAATAATTAAAAAAAAACAAAAACAAAAAAAAAAACACCTTTTATTTTAGTACTGGCAGACTTTCTGCCAGTACTTAAGATGGCGGGGACAATTGTGGGGTGGGGGAGGGAAGAGAGTTGTCTGGGAGGGATCAGGAGGTGGGATGTGTCAGGTGGGAGGCTAATCTCTACACTAAAGCTAAAATTAACCCTGCAAGCTCTCTACAAGCTACCTAATTAACCCCTTCACTGCTGGGCTTAATACAAGTGTGGTGCGCAGCAGCATTTAGCGGCCTCCTAATTGCCAAAAAGCAACGCCAAAGCCATATATGTCTGCTATTTATGAACAAAGGAGATCCCAGAGAAGCATTTACAACCATTTGTGCCATAATTGCACAAGCTGTTTGTAAATAATTTAAGTGAGAAACCTAAAATTGTGAAAAATGTCACTTTTTTTTTTATTTGCTCGCATTTGGCGGTGAAATGGTGGCATGAAATATACCAAAATGGGCCTAGATCAATACTTTGGGTTGTCTACTACACTACACTAAAGCTAAAATTAACCCTTCAAGGTCCCTACAAGATCCCTAATTAACCCCTTCACTGCTGGGCATAATACACGTGTGGTGCGCAGCTGCATTTAGCGGCCTTCTAATTACCAAAAAGCAATGCCAAAGCCATATATGTCTGCTATTTCTGAACAAAGGGGATCCCAGAGAAGCATTTACAACCATTTGTGCCATAATTGCACAAACTGTTTGTAAATAATTTCAGTGAGAAACCTAAAGTTTGTGACAAAATTTGTGAAAAAGTGAACAATTTTTTTTATTTGCTCGCATTTGGCAGTGAAATGGTGGCATGAAATATACCAAAATGGGCATAAATCAATACTTTGGGTTGTCTTCTAAAAAAAAATATATACATGTCAAGGGATATTCAGGGATTCCGGACAGATATCAGTGTTCCAATGTAACTAGCGCTAATTTTGAAAAAAAGTGGTTTGGAAATAGCAAAGTTCTACTTGTACTTATTGCCCTATAACTTGCAAAAAAAGCAAACAACATGTAACCATTGGGTATTTCTAAACTCAGGACAAAATTTAGAAACTATTTAGCATGGGTGTTTTTTGGTGGTTGTAGATGTGTAACAGATTTTGGAGGTCAAAGTTAGAAAAAGTGTGTTTTTTTTCCATTTTTTCCTCATATTTTATATATTTTTTATATTAAATTATAAGATGTGATGAAAAAAATGGTATCTTTAGAAAGTCCATTTAATGGCGAGAAAAACGGTATATAATATGTGTGGGTACAGTAAATGAGTAAGAGGAAAATTACAGCTAAACACAAACACTGCAGAAATGTAAAAATAGCCATTGTCATTAAGGGTAAGAAAACTGAAAAATGGTCCGGTCATTAAGGGGTTAAACTATTAATTAACCTACCCTAACTATTATACTAAAATTACATTAAACTATATTAAACTATTAATTAACCTACCCTAACTATTATACTAAAATTACATTAAACTATATTAAACTATTCATTAACCTACCCTAACTATTATACTAAAATTACATTAAACTATATTAAACTATTCATTAACCTACCCTAACTATTATACTGAAAATACATTAAACTATATTAAACTATTAATTAACCTACCCTAACTATGATACTAAAATTACATTAAACTAACAATTAAAATAACTATATTACATATTTAAAAAACTAACCCTACTCAAATTATTTAAATTTACTATTAAAAATTACTGTTACAAAAAAATAAAAACTGAGTTACACAAAGTAACAACTAAGTATAAATAAAAAACACTAACCGCTAGATTTAGAGTTTTGTAGGTAAAAAAACGCGTAGCTAACGCAGCTTTTTTTCCCAACTCACCCTTAAGACAACGCTGGATTTAGAGTTGTCTGAGGGGCTGCGTTAGGCTCCAAAGAGGGAGCGTTGAGCCGAATTTAGCTCCACTTCAACCCTCAATACCCTCGTTGCTTACGCTAGCGGTAAGCTGGAAAAACGTGCTTGTGCACAATTCCCCCATAGGAACCAATGGGGCAGTTTGGGCTGAAAAAAAAACCTAACACCTGCAAAAAAGCAGCGTTCAGCTCCTAACGCAGCCCGATTGTTTCCTATGGGGAAACACTCTCTAAGTCTGCATCTAACACCCTAACATGAACCCTGAGTCTAAACACCCCTAATCTTACACTTATTAACCCCTAATTTGCCGCCCCCGCTATCACTGACACCTGCATTATATTATTAACCCCTAATCTTCCGCTCCGTACACCGCCGCAACCTACATTATAGCTATGAACCCCTAATCTGCTGCCCCTAACACCGCCGACACCTACATAATATTTATTAACCCCTAATCTGCCCCCCCCCAACGTCGCCACTACCTAACTACACTTATTAACCCCTAATCTGCCGACTGGACCTCGCCCCTACTATAATAAATGTATTAACCCCTAAAGCTAAGTCTAACCCTAACCCTAACACCCCCCTAAATTAAATATAATTTTAATTTAACAAAATAATTTAAATCTTATTAACTAAAGTATTCCTATTTAAAACTAAATACTTACCTGTAAAATAAACCCTAACTAGCACAATGTAATGAATAATTATATTGTAGCTATTTTAGGATTTATATTTATTTTACAGGCAACTTTGTATTTATTTTAACTAGGTACAATAGCTATTAAATAATTATTTACTATTTAATAGCTACCTAGTTAAAATAATTACAAAATTACCTGTAAAATAAATCCTGACCTAAGTTACAATTAAACCTAACACTACACTATCAATAAATTAATTAAATAAATTACCTACAATTATATACAATTAAATAAACTAAACTAAATTACAAAAAAAAACCCCACTAAATTACAAAAAATAAAAAAAGATTACAAGAATATTAGGCTAATTACACCTACTTTAAGCCCCCGAATAAAATAAAAAAGCCCCCCAAAATAATAAAGGTCCCTTCCCTATTCTAAATTAAAAAGTAACCAGCTCTTTTACCAGCCCTTAAAAGGGCTTTTTGCGGGGCATGCCCCAAAGTAATCAGCTCTTTTGCCTGTAAAAGAAAATACAACCCCCCCCCCACAACATTAAAACCCACCACCCACATACCCCTACTCTAACCCAAACCCCCTTTAAATAAACCTAACACTACCCCCCTGAAGATCTCCCTACCTTGAGTCGTGTTCACCCAGCTGGGCCGAAGTCTTCATCCGATGGGGAAGAAGAGGACATCCAGACCAGCAGAAGTCTTCATCCTATCCGGGCAGAAGAGGACATCCGGACCGGCAGACATCTTCATCCAAGCGGCATCTTTTATCTTCATCCAATCGATGAGGAGCGGCTCCATCTTCAAGACCACCGGCGCGGAACATCCTTCTTCCCCGAAAACTACCCGACGAATGAAGGTTCCTTTAAGTGACGTCATCCAAGATGGCGCCCCTCGAATTCCAATTGGCTGATAGGATTCTATCAGCCAATCGGAATTAAGATAGGAAAAATCTGATTGGCTGATTGAATCAGCCAATCAGATTGAGCTCGCATTCTATAGTCTGTTCCGATCAGCCAATAGAATGTGAGCTCAATCTGCGAATTGTATTGAACTTGAATCTGATTGGCTGATTCAATCAGCCAATCAGATTTTTCCTACCTTAATTCCGATTGGCTGATAGAATCCTATCAGCCAATCGGAATTCGAGGGACGCCATCTTGGATGATGTCACTTAAAGGAACCTTCATTCGTCGCGTAGTCATCGGGGAAGAAGGATGTTCTGCGCCGGAGGTCTTGAAGATGGAGCCGCTCCTCGTCGGATGGATGGAGATAGAAGATGCCGCTTGGATGAAGATGTCTGCCGGTCCAGATGTCCTCTTTTGCCCAGATAGGATGAAGACTTCTGCCAGTCTGGATGTCCTCTTCTGCTCCATTGGATGAAGACTTCGGCCCGGTTGGGTGAACACGACTAAAGGTAGGGAGATCTTCAGGGGGGTAGTGTTAGGTTTATTTAAGGGGGGTTTTGGTTAGAGTAGGGGTATGTGGGTGGTGGGTTTTAATGTTGGGGGGTGTATTTTTTTTTACAGGCAAAAGAGCTGATTACTTTGGGGCATGTGCCACAAAAAGCCCTTTTAAGGGCTGGTAAAAGAGCTGGTTACTTTTTATTTTAGAATAGGGTAGGGACCTTTATTATTTTGGGGGGCTTTTTTATTTTATTAGGGGGCTTAGAGTAGGTGTAGTTAGCCTAATAATCTTGTAATCTTTTTTTTATTTTTTGTAATTTAGTGTTTTGTTTTTTCTGTAATTTAGTTTAGTTTATTTAATTGTATGTAATTGTAGGTTATTTATTTAATTAATTTATTGATAGTGTAGTGTTAGGTTTAATTGTAACTTAGGTTAGGATTTGTTTTACAGGTAAATTTGTAATTATTTTAACTAGGTAGCTATTAAATAGTTCTTAACTATTTAATAGCTATTGTACCTAGTTAAAATAAATACAAAGTTGCCTGTAAAATGAATATAAATCCTAAAATAGCTACAATATAATTATTCGTTATATTGTAGCTATATTAGGGTTTATTTTACAGGTAAGTATTTAGTTTTAAATAGGAATACTTTAGTTAATAAGATTTAATTTATTTCGTTAAATTATATTTAATTTAGGGCGTGTTATGGTTAGGGTTAGACTTAGCTTTAGGGGTTAATACATTTATTATAGTTGCGGCGAGGTCCGGTCGGCAGATTAGGGGTTAATAAGTGTAGTTAGGTAGCGGCGACGTGGGGGGGCAGATTAGGGGTTAATAAATATTATGTAGGTGTCGGCGATGTTGGGGGCAACAGATTAGGGGTTCATAGGGATAATGTAGGTTGCGGCGATGTGCGGTCGGCAGATTAGGGGTTAAAAATATTTATTATAGTGGCGGCGATGTGGGGGGACCTCGGTTTAGGGGTACATAGGCAGTTTACAGGTGTTAGTGTACTTTATAGCACAGTAGTTAAGAGGTTTATAAACCGGCGTTAGCCCAAAAAGCTCTTAACTACTGACTTTTTTTGATGTTAGGAGTCTTGTCGGTAGAGGGTCTACCGCTCACTTCAGCCAAGACTCTAAATACCAGCGTTAGGAAGATCCCATTGAAAAGATAGGATACGCAATTGGCGTAAGGGGATCTGCGGTATGGAAAAGTCGTGGCTTGAAAGTGAGCGTTAGACCCTTTCCTGGCTGACTCTAAATACCAGCGGGTGGCCAAAAGCAGTGTTAGGACCCCTTAACGCTGCTTTTGACGGCTAACGCAGAGCTCTAAATCTAGGTGTAAGTTACAAAAAAATAAATAAATACTAAATTAAACAAAATAAATAAATTATCAAATATTTAAACTAATTACACCTAATCTTATAGCCCTATGAAAATAAAAAAATCCCCCCCAAAATAAAAAACCCTAGCCTACAATAAACTACCAATGGCCCTTAAAAGGGTCTTTTGTGGAGCATTGCCCCAAAGAAATCAGCTCTTTTCCCTGTAAAATAAAATACAAACAACCCCCCCAACAGTAAAACCCACCACCCACACAACCAAACCCCCCAAATAAAATCCTATCTAAAAAACCTAAGCTCCCCATTGCCCTGAAAAGGGCATTTGTATGGGCATTGCCCTTAAAAGGGAATTTAGCTCTTTTTCTGCCCAAAACCCTAATCTAAAATTAAAATCCTTAATAATAAACCCTTAATAAAACCTAACACTAACCCCCGAAGATCCACTTAAAGGTTTTTGAAGACCCGACATCCATACTCAATGAAGTGGCAGAAGTCCTCAGCGAAGCCGGCAGAAGTCTTCATCCAGACGGCATCTTCTATCTTCATCCATCTGGCGTGGAGCGGCTTCATCTTCAAGACATCCGGCGCGAAGCATCCTCTTCTTCCGACGTCTTCTGAACAATGAAGTTTTCCTTTAAATGATGTCATCCAAGATGGCGTCCCTTACATTCCTATTGGCTGATAGAATTCTATCAGCCAATCGGAATTAAGGGGGAAAAATCCTATTGGCTGTTGCAATCAGCCAATAGGATTGAGCTTTCATCCTATTGGCTGATCCAATCAGCCAATAGGATTGAGCTTGCATTCTATTGGCTGATTGGAATATCCAATAGAATGCAAGCTCAATCCTATTGGCCGATGTATTAGGGGTTAATACATTAATTTAGTTGCAGAGGGGTCAGGGAGCGGCGGGATAGGGATTAATAACATTAGTTGCGGTGTGCTCTGGCAGCGGCGGGATAGGGGTTAATAACTTTATTAGAGTTGCGGTGGGCTCCATTAGCGGAGGGATAGGGGTTAATAAGTTTATTAGAGTTGCAGTGGGCTCCGGGAGCAGCTGGATGGGGCCGCACCTTTTAAATACCGCTGGTATTTAGAGTTCACAGAATGGCTGGGTTTTCAGTGTGTAAGGCTCCAAAAAGGGAGCGTAGAGCATAATTTAACGCCACTGCAACTCTCGATACCAGCGGTGCTTACGGACGCGGCCAGCTTCAAAAACGTGCTCGTGCACGATATCCCCATAGAAAACAATGGGGCATTTTGAGCTGAAAAAAAACCTAACACCTGCAAAAAAGCAGCGTTCAGCTCTTAACGCAGCCCCATTGTTGTCTATGGGGAAACACTTTCTACGTCTGCACCTAACACTCTAACATGTACCCCGAGTCTAAACACCCCTAACCTTACACTTATTAACCCCTAATCTGCCACCCCTGCTATCGCTGACACCTGCATATTTTTTTTAACCCCTAATCTGCCGCTCCGTAAACCGCCGCTACCTACATTATCTCTGTGTAACCCTAATCTGCTGCCCCTAACATCGCCGACCCCTATATTATATTTATTAACCCCTAATCTGCCTGCCCCCCACAACGTCGCCTCCACCTGCCTACTCTTATTAACCCCTAATCTGCCGAGCGGACCGCACTGCTACTATAATAAAGTTATTAACCCCTAATCCGCCTCAATAACCCTATAATAAATAGTATTAACCCCTAATCTGCCCTCCCTAACATCGCTGACACCTAACTTCAATTATTAACCCCTAATCTGCCAACCAAATCTCGCCGCTACTGTAATAAATGGATTAACCCCTAAAGCTGTCTAACCCTAACCCTAACACCCCCTAAGTTAAATATAATTTAAATCTAACAAAATAAATTAACTCTTATTAAATAAATTATTCCTATTTAAAGCTAAATACTTACCTGCAAAATAAACCCTAATATAGCTACAATATAAATTATAATTATATTATAGCTATTTTAGGATTTATATTTATTTTACAGGTAACTTTGTATTTATTTTGACCAGGTACAATAGCTATTAAATAGTTAAGAACTATTTAATAGCTAAAATAATTACAAAATTACCTGTAAAATAAATCCTAACCTAAGTTACAATTAAACCTAACA
Source organism: Bombina bombina (assembly GCF_027579735.1). Classification (NCBI taxonomy): domain Eukaryota; kingdom Metazoa; phylum Chordata; class Amphibia; order Anura; family Bombinatoridae; genus Bombina; species Bombina bombina. Next base: position 468,756,669 of record NC_069502.1, on the reverse strand, counting down.
CTACACTATCAATAAATTAATTACATACAAATACCTACAATTATCTACAATTAAACCTAACACTACACTATCAATAAATTAATTAAATACAATATCTACAAATAAATACAATGAAATAAACTAACTAAAGTACAAAAAATAAAAAAGAACTAAGTTACAAAAAATAAAAAAATATTTACAAACATTAGAAAAATATTACAACAATTTTAAACTAATTACACCTACTCTAAGCCCCCTAATAAAATAACAAAGACCCCCAAAATAAAAAAATGCCCTACCCTATTCTAAATTACAAAAGTTCAAAGCTCTTTTACCTTACCAGCCCTTAAAAGGACCTTTTGTGGGGCATGCCCCAAAGAATTCAGCTCTTTTGCCTGTAAAAAAAAAACATACAATACCCCCCCCCAACATTACAACCCACCACCCACAGACCCCTAATCTAACCCAAACCCCCCTTAATTAAACCTAACACTAAGCCCCTGAAGATCTTCCTGCCTTATCTTCACCTTGCTGGGTATCACCGATTGGTCCTGGCTCCGAAATCTTCATCCAACCCAAGCGGGGGCTGGCGATCCATAATCCTGCGGCTGAAGAGGTCCAGAAGAGGCTCCAAAAGTCTTCATCCTATCCGGGAAGAAGAGGCGATCCAGACCGGCAACCATCTTGATCCAAGCGGCATCTTCTATCTTCATCCGATGAGGAACGGCTCCATCGTGAAGACCTCCAGCGCGGATCAATCTTCTTCCTCCGACGTCCAACTGAAGAATGACGGTTCCTTTAAGGGACGTCATCCAAGATGGCGTCCCTCGAATTCCGATTGGCTGATAGGATTCTATCAGCCAATTGGAATTAAGGTAGGAAAATTCTGATTGGCTGATGGAATCAGCCAATCAGAATCAAGTTCAATCCGATTGGCTGATCTGATCAGCCAATCAGATTGAGCTTGCATTCTATTGGCTGATCGGAACAGCCAATAGAATGCGAGCTCAATCTGATTGGCTGATCGGATCAGCCAATCGGATTGAACTTGATTCTGATTGGCTGATTCCATTCCTATCAGCCAATCGGAATTCGAGGGATGCCATCTTGGATGACGTCCCTTAAAGGAACCGTCATTCGTCGGGAAGTCGTCAGAAGAAGAAGATGGGTCCGCGGTGGAGGTCTTCAAGATGGAGCCGGTCCTCATCGGATGAAGATAGAAGATGCCGCTTGGAAGAAGATGGTTGCTGGTCCGGATCTATTCTTCTTCCCGGATAGGATGAAGACTTTGGACCCTCTTCTGGACTTCTTCAGCCGTCGGATGACGGATGTCTAGCCCCCGCTTGGGCTTGGATGAAGATTTCGGAGCCTAGAACGATCAGTGATACCTGGCATGGTGAAGACAAGGTAGGAAGATCTTCAGGGGCTTAGTGTTAGGTTTATTTAAGGGGGGTTTGGGTTAGATTAGGGGTATGTGGGTGGTGGGTTGTAATGTTGGGGGGGGGTATTGTATTTTTTTTTTTACAGGCAAAAGAGCTGAATTCTTTGGGGCATGCCCCGCAAATGGCCCTTTTCAGGGCTGGTAAGGTAAAAGAGCTTTGAACTTTTGTAATTTAGAATAGGATAGGGCATTTTTTTTATTTTGGGGGTCTTTGTTATTTTATTAGGGGGCTTAGAGTAGGTGTAACTTAGTTCTTTTTTATTTTTTGTACTTTAGTTAGTTTATTTAATTGTATTTATTTGTAGATATTGTATTTAATTAATTTATTGATAGTGTAGTGTTAGGTTTAATTGTAGATAATTGTAGGTATTTTATTTAATTAATTTATTGCTAGTGTAGTGTTAGGTTTAATTGTAACTTAGGTTAGGATTTATTTTACAGGTAATTTTGTAATTATTTTAACTAGGTAGCTATTAAATAGTTATTAACTATTTAATAGCTATTGTACCTGGTTAAAATAATTACAAAGGGGGGGGCGGAGACAGCCCTGCATCTGAGCGGTTGCACTCTCCATGAGCTCCGGCTCTATATTATAGATTTACACTTTTCTGACCGCTCAGAGCAGGTAACTACATACTGAGTACGAGCAGTTTATGAGGCAAAACATCTAAGCCAACTGAGAAGGTGTGGGAGACTTAAGCAGCGCCATATAAAACAGTTCTTATCCACAGGGGACTACATAGTGAATGTACTAAAGACACCATTTTGTGGCACTGGCCATGCTTGAATATCTTCTCTGAAAACTACCAGTAACATCGAGGACTCTATAACCTCTTCACCATGGAAAGAAGCCCCTCACATACAGTTATAGCAGATCGCCTAGCAGCCTTTGAACAGCAGATGGACAGATGCTTTAAGAGCCTATTGCTCTCCTTACAAACAGAGAACGCCAGCACTGCTATCCCATCAGAGATACTGGAGATTAAGATGCACATCCAGAATGATATCTCAGAGCCTCAGGACCCTAATCAGTTAGACCGCGTTATCGCTCCTACTGAGTCACGGACTGACCGGGTTTCTTTGTTGAGCACGGCGCCACCGCTTATGTCGACGCTACTTACCTCTGCACAGCAGCCAAAACCTAGGCCTCTGAGTGCGGAATCTACCTGTGATCTTCAGTACCCGACACGGACCGGGAAACGACAGTTATGCAATCCCTGGCATATACCTGCTCTAACTATTGACTTTAGGCTTACCGCCTATTGCACGCCCTCATCTAAAACTATGTGGCAGATGGAAGGCAGAGGGAACAATCACCGCATGAACAGACAGCTGTGCCTCAAAGATCTTTCCCAACAGCTCCAGAAAACTTACCCGGGCAGCGACAGAGAACCCCCAAGTCACCACCTCTTAAAAGCCGCTGTGTTCGTGGCCCTCAGAGTGGGGATAGGATGAATATAGTGGCTTCTTCCTCACATGCCCCTTCATGGCCCAATTCACATATGCTATGTAGAAGGGACTTAATCCGTAAGACCATTTGACTGTATGCCTCACCTGTTTAGACTGTTGAAAGTAATGAAATGCAGAGTTTAACCTTCACTAATGCTAGTTTAATAAGAGTTTTATTGTTATACCTAAGTATATTTATAGCCTTATCCATACTAAGTATTATTTTAATGTTGCATGGATTTCCCTCTCACACTCTTTGTTTCATATGCTCCCCAATTTGGGATTACACTGCAAAGGATTTTCTTCCTTACATGTATCATATGTTTATGCCCCAACCACGTACTATAGATATATATTATTGCTATTCATATCACCCGTGATGTAAAAGATATATGCTTAGGAACGGGTAGTTCATAGCCCTAACAGGTAACAGACGCAGTATTGCACTCCCCTTACTCCTGGACACACTAGTACTACTGCCCCCCTAGCTATGTTATAAGTTTGTGCAATATAGCCAGTTTATCTATCACAACCACAGCTCAAATATGATTTTCACATACCTTTCTAGGGGAAAAAAAAAAAAAAGATATAATACATGATGGAGCACTGTGAAAATTAGGGCATTGTTTATTTTGGTGCATATAAGAGGCACTCCTTTCCTTCTCTGAACTACTTAAGCCTTAAAGGGACACTGTACCCACATTTTTTATTTTGTAATTCAGAAAGAGCATGCAATTTTAAGCAACTTTCTAATTTACTCCTATTATCAATTTTTCTTCATTCTCTTGCTATCATTATTTGAAAAAGAAGGCATCTAAGCTTTTTTTTGGTTCCAGTACTCTGGACAGCACTTTTTTATTGGTGGATGAATTTATCCACCAATCAGCAAGGACAACCCAGGTTGTTCACCAAAAATGGGCCGGCATCTAAACTTACATTCTTGCATTTCAAATAAAGATAACAAGAGAATGAAGAAAATTTGATAATAGGAGTAAATTAGAAAGTTGCTTAAAATTTCATGCTCAATCTGAATCACGAAAGATTTTTTTTGGGTACAGTGTCCCTTTAACTAATAACGCTGCTGAGTAATAATGTAGTGTTATTAAGCAGAGGGCTAGGGGAATTCCAAACTCTGACCTCTCTGACAAACTGCTTCATTTGCAGGGGTATCAAAATATTACCACCGACACACCAGGGTATTATATGGAAACTCAAGGGTCAAAACAGATTAGAGCAGAGATAAGAGTAAAATTTCAAGAAGCTTGAAAGGCTCTAGTAAACTACCCGCAAAAACCTAGGCTCTCTATTAGCTCAACACTTTAGTGGTACTATTAATAAATGCAATGCATAATGACTGTCACGTGCACCAAAACCCCTTCGCCTAATCACCCTTTAGAGGGACCCTCCATAACTCTCCTACTTAGTTGTGCTTCCTCAAACTACTACTTCCCTGACACTCTCTTAGCTCTAGTCAACACATCCCTCTAACAAGAGCCCATCCCCCCCCAACTATTCTACCCTTTTCTCACCTTTACCCCCCTCCTCCCTCTCATCTCTTTAAAGCATCTTTATCTTGCTGCCCTTCCCCATCTTGCTATCCCAAATATATGGTCCAAAAGTAGCCACTCCAAATGCCAACTTCCTCTACCAGTGTTCATAAGCTCTTTGGGGTTCAAAAGCAATCCCACCTTTTCATAGAGGAACACATCATAGAAAATAACATAAAATAGAGGTACATTATAGATGCCCACACAGATTTAAGGATGTATCATAACATTATTCAATATCTATTTGTATGTTAAATATTTTCTTATCTTTATTTTTATTGCATGGCATTTTATTTACGCTGTATTATTTCCACAACCTCAATAAAACAATATTATTAAAAAAAAAAAAAAAATAATTACAAAGTTGCCTGTAAAATAAATATTAATCCTAAAATAGATAAGATATAATTATAATTTATATTGTAGCTATATTAGGGTTTATTTTACAGGTAAGTATTTAGCTTTAAATAGGAATAATTTATTTAATAAGACAATTTATTTTGTTAGATAAAAATTATATTTAACTTAGGGGGGTGTTAGTGTTAGGGTTAGAATTAGCTTAAGGGGTTAAACAATTTATTAGAGTAGCGGTGAGCTCCGATCGGCAGATTAGGGGTTAATACTTGAAGTTAGCTGTCGGCGATGTTAGGGAGGGCAGATTAGGGGTTAATACTATTTATTATAGGGATATTGAGGTGGGAGTGAGGCGGATTAGGGGTTAATACATTTATTATACTAGCGGTGAGCTCCGGTCGGCAGATTAGGGGTTAATAATTGTAGGTAGCTGGCGGCGACGTTGTGGGGGGCAGATTAGGGGTTAATAAATATAATATAGGGGTCGGCGGTGTTAGGGGCAGCAGATTAGGGGTACATAGGGATAACGTAGTTGGCGGCGGTATACGGAGCGGCAGATTAGGGGTTAAAAAATTTAAATATAGTGGCGGCGATGTGGGGAGACCTCGGTTTAGGGGTACATAGGTAGTTTATGGGTGTTAGTGTACTTTAGAGCTTTATGAACCGGCGTTAGCCCAGAAAGCTCTTAACTACTGACTTTTTTCTGCGGCTGGAGTTTTGTCGTTAGAGTTCTAATGCTCACTTCAGACACGACTCTAAATACCAGCGTTAGAAAGATCCCATTGAAAAGATAGGATACGCAATTGACATAAGGGGATCTGCGGTATGGAAAAGTCGCGGCTGAAAAGTGAGCGTTAGACCCTTTAATGACTGGCTCCAAATACCAGAGGGTGGTAAAAACCAGCGTTAGGAGCCTCTAACGCTGGTTTTGACGGCTACCGCCCAAATCTAAATCTAGGCCTAAGGTTTTGAAATTCCTGCTAATTTTGCATGAAAACAAGTTATTTGCTGATTTTTACACAATCATTTTCTTTTTATATTTACTTTGATTTAACATATTTGGTTTTACTAAAGGAGCACTGTTTAATATCCTTTTAAAAAAATATCTTGCTATAAGAAATGAATTAAAGCACAGGTTAAATTAATTTATATTAATAATCAGGATTCTGGATGATTTTTTTTATTTTACTGATTGTCCCTAAGTCAGTTGTAAATACCTCATTTTATGAAAGAACTTTATCTCACCTGGCCATGAGATGTTTGGCAAATTCACACTTATAAACAGTATTTCAGGGATCGAGCATTAAAAAATGGTATAGAAATTGTAGGTAAAATAATGCCAATGATGACGATATAACAGACAAAAAGTACTAAAATTTAAGTTGAAGTTGGTTAAAAAGGAAGAAGTTTGCCAACTCTATCAGGTTGTTTTCTATGAAAAGATATGAAGCTGTGGCTTCACGCAGAGTGGTGAAAAATAGCAGAAACACATCTATAATTAAATTTAAAAACCGTATTATGATCAAGATGAATTTCATTCAATATTTTGGTCCACCAGATGGACCTTAATTATGGATCTTTGAGCAACAGATACATTTCCTATTGTAATTATAATGAAATACGCTCACAGTTAATTATAGGTGAAATGTATCCAATTTATTCTCTTAGATTTTTCATACTACTGCTGAATTGGATGCCACATAGAGGGCACCTAATAAATCCTGTGCTACTGTGTAAGTGGAACAAATGAACACTTATCCAAAGGTTTCATAAGAGAGTCCAAGTAATAATGAGTGTTTGAATAAAGCCAATAAACAATTCTTACAAGGATTAAAAAAAAAAACATTTTTTTTGTGAGCATTAAAAGGTGTTTTAGCAGCAGGTGGCTATTAGTCTTGAAATGGAAAACAGGAAGATAAAGATGGATAAAGAAACTGCCAGAGCTATCAAGTAATGGGGGTGCACAGGAGTGAAGGCAGCACACAAATTAATTGGCAAAGCTAAGTGGAAGCAGTATGAAGATGTACTGACTTTAGAGTTGATTATGGCTGTGCAAGTGATTTCTCAATTACAGAAGACAGTTTTACGTTACAGACATTGTACAGTTATTGTCCAGAAAGTTTTCAAGAAATTGCAACTTCTCAACTCTTAAAGAAAATGAGCTTCTTACAAATAATGTATTTCATTGTGCCCATGTCTGCTTAATAGACTGATCTAGGATCTCTTTTGCTAAACATCTGTGTAACTCGTTTGTAGATATATGTCAGGGTATTTTCCCTGTTGTTTGCCATGTGCTGCTGGCAGCCATTTTACTCACTCTCTTCCTGTCTATGGTGCATTGTGGGGGATGCTGCTCATTTCCTACACTTCCTTTTATGGCCAGACTGGTGTGCATCATTCCTGTGAGACAGGATGCAGTCTCAGAATTGTTATGTCATCACTTATTATTTAAAGGGCCTCTGTTCAGTATGCTTTGCCTTTGCGTTGTCTCAGACCTGTTTGTGAGAGTTCCTGTATATTACCTGGCTGCCTGACGTCCTTCCTGGTTCCTGATCTCTGGCTTGTTCCTGACTCTGCTGTTTTCCTTGTTCCTGATTCCGGCTCGTCTGACTATTCACTTTGGCTCCTAACTTGGCTCGTCTGACTACCAGCTCTGGTTTTAACTCCTGGCTTGTTATTTGACTTGTGGACTTTTTATTATTTTTTGCTATTAATAAAAGTGTGATTATTTTTGCACTTCTCGTCTCAGTCTGATTCCTGGCACCCTGATATTACACAAAGGCCATGAATCCTGATGGTGCTAATAATATACCTTTACCTGCCATCATTTCCAGGATGGATGAACAGGATCGCCACTTGGATCAATTTGCACTAGCCCTGCAAACCCTGCTGACTCGCACTGCACATTTGGACCAAAGTGTCCCGCAAGTTATGGCTGCTCCTGTTTCCACTGCTGCACCTATGCCTACCAGGAGCATGTCCAGTTCTGCACCTCTGCCTCAGCGATATGGAGGTGATCCTATTCAGTGCAGAGGGTTTTTGAACTAGGTGACCATTTACTTTGAGATGTTACCTCAGGCGTTTCCCTCTGACAGAGCTAAGGTGGGATTTCTCATCTCGTTACTCTCTGACACAGCTCTTGCCTGGGCTAATCCCTTGTGGAAGACTAATAAACCTGTGATTTCAAATTACCCTGAATTTGTGGCTTCCTTTCGAAGGGTATTTGATGTTCCGGCTCGCTCCTCCTCTGCTGCTAAACGACTCATGTCCATTCAGCAAGGTACAAGATCTGTTGCTCAGTATGCTATTGAGTTCCGTACGCTTGCTGCAGGCATAGGTTGGAACAATGAAGCCCTTGTTGCCGCCTTCTTTCATGGGCTCTCTGATGCGATTAAAGACGAAGTTGCTGCCAGAGATTTACCAGAGGATCTCGAGGCATTGGTGTCTTTTTTGATCCTAATTGACATCAGACTCAGAGAGAGGCGCTCTTTCAAGAAGCACTTGCGGAAGCCTCCTGTTCCGTTGTCTCCTACGTGTTCATTCCCACCCAAGCCTCCCTCTCCTCCCATGCCTCCTGGTCCCAAGTCACCAGGTACTGCTGAGCCAATGCAGTTGGGATTCACGCGTCTCTCCACAGCAGAGGGGGCCTTTAGGAGGAGGGAGAGGCTCTGCCTCTATTGTGGGTTACAGGGCCACCATTTGAAGTCTTGTCCTACACGGCCGGGAAATGCTCACAAATAAGGTCCTGTCGGGGGCAGACCTTGGGTGGTATATCCTCGTCCCCGGAACCACTTAAGGAGAAACCTTTTGTCACGTTTGTCCTTTCCTGGGTGGACTCCTCCATAGTCACTCAGGCTCTTGTTGACTCCGGTGCTGCGGGCTATTTCATTGACAGTGCTTTTGTATCAAAGCACTCCATTCCTGTTTTGCCTTGGTCCATTCCGCTTGCTATTGAGGCCATTGATGGCATGCCCCTTCAGCCCGCACTCGTTACTCACAAAACTGCTCTATTGTCCATGGGTGTTGTGGCTCTCCATTTTGAAACCCTCCAGTTCCAGGTGATAAACTCTCTGCATTTTCCGGTTGTTCTGGGATATCCCTGGCTCCAAAAGCACAATCCCAGTCTCAACTGGCGCAGGTCCGAAATTTTGTCGTGGTCCCCGCAATGTATTTCCACTTGTGTTCAGAAACCAGTGCACTTCTTTGGTATCGCAATTGCCAGAGGAGTACCGAGAGTTCCTAGACGTGTTTGACAAGGTGCGTGCCAGTACGTTGCCTCCTCACTGGTCTTATGATTGTGCCATAGACCTGCAACCCAGAGCCATTCCTCCTAGGGGCCGGGTGTACCCTCTGTCTGTTGCAGAGAATTGTGCTATGGAGGAGTATGTTGCTGATGCTCTGTCACGGGGAATCATCCGCAAATACTGCTCTCCTGCAGGGGCTGGCTTCTTCTTTGTGAAGAAAAAGGGTGGCGAGTTAAGACCATGTATCGATTATAGGGGTCTTAATCCTCTTACCCTTAAGAATGCTTACCCTATTCCGCTCATTACGGAACTCTTTGACCGCCTCAAGGGAGCCACAGTCTTTACTAAACTTGATTTGAGAGGAGCGTACAATCTCGTTAGGATTAAGGAGGGTCACGAATGTAAAACAGCATTTAACACCAGGAGCGGGCATTATGAGTATCTTGGAATGCCCTTTGGCCTATGTAATGCTCCTGCTGTTTTTCAGGAATTTATTAATGATTTCCTACGAGATATGTTGCAACAGTGTGTTGTGGTGTACTTAGATGACATCCTCATACATTCACCCACACTTAAGGCTCATCGTTCTGATGTTACACAGGTTCTTCAGAGTCTACATGAGAACGGCCTGTTTTGTAAACTCGAGAAATGTGAGTTCCATCAGACTCAAGTAACTTTCCTAGGTTATGTTATCTCCTTTGCAGGGTTTTCCATGGATCCTGACAAGTTATCTGCAGTTCTGCAGTGGCCTCACCCAGTTGGTCTTCAGTCTATTCAATGTTCTTTGGGGTTTGCCAATTACTATAGGAAGTTTTTTTAAAAACTTTTCTTCCTTGGTCAAACCTATCACAGACATGACCCATAAAGAGAATGATCCACTCCATTGGTCACCTACTGCCATTAAGGCCTTTGATAGTCTTAAGACTGCCTTTGCTGCCGCTCCAGTTCTGGCTCATCCTAACCCTGTCCTGCCTTTCGTTCTTGAGTTTGATGTGTCTGAGACTGGAGTAGGTGCCCTCTTGTCTCAACGTCCTATGCCTGACGGTTCCTTGCATCCATGTGGTTTCTTCTCTAAGAAATTGTCTCCAGCAGAGTGCAATTATGAAATTGACGACAGGGAATTACTGGCCATAATTTTGGCACTCAAGGAATGGAGGCATCTTCTCAAGGGTACTAGCGTGCCAGTGCTCATTCTTACTGATCACAAGAATTTAACTTATCTATCTGAAGCAAAACGTTTGTTGCCCTGACAGGCCAGATGGGCGCTATTTTTGTCTTGGTTTAACTATGTGGTCTCCTACCTGCCTGGTAGTAAGAATGTCAGGGCTGATGCCCTCTCTCGACAATTTTCGCCTCTGTCCAAGGAAGAGTCTGTACCTACTCCAGTTATACCTCCTGACCATATTTTGTCTACCATACATACTAATTTGACTTCTCCCTTCTGGAGAGGAGATCCTGGCTGCACAAGCCAATGCCTCTCCTGAGAAACCTAGTGGTAAGTGTTTTGTTCCTGAGAATCTTCAAACTAAACTTTTGCACACTTACCACTATCCTAAAGCCGCAGGTCACCCAGGCAAGAACCAAATGATTTGGTCTGTCACGCAACAATTCTGGTGGCCAGGTCTTTGTTCTGATATTGCTGTGTATGTTGCCTCCTGCTCAGTTTGTGCACAGAATAAGACTCCTCGCCATCTTCCTGTGGGTCTTCTTCAACCTATTGCTAATGGTGAGTGTCCTTGGACACATCTTTCCATGGACTTCATTGTCAAGCTCCCTGTTTCCAATGGCAATACTGTTATCCTTATGGTGGTTGACCGTTTTTCTAAAATGTCACATTGCATTCCCTTAAATAAGTTGCCTACCGCTCAGGAGCTTGCTTTGAATTTTGCCCGGGAGGTCTTCCATTTACATGGGTTACCCAAGGAGATAGTGTCGGACCGGGTTAGACAGTTTGTCTCCAGATTTTGGCGTTCCTTTTGTGCTCAAATGGGGATCCAGCTTTCCTTCTCCTCGGCATATCACCCTCAATCCAATGGGGCTGCGGAACGGTCTAATCAAGCTCTGGAACAGTTCCTCCGTTGCTATGTCTCAGATCACCACAATAATTGGTCTGAACTAATACCTTGGGCAGAGTTTGCTCGTAATAGTGCTATTAATGCTTCCTCCAAGTTATCCACGTTCATGGCGAATTATGGGTTTCAACCATCCTTGTTGCCCGATTCATTCATGTCTCAGGGTATTCCGGCTTTGGAGGAGCATCTCCGGCAACTCCGTTCCACGTGGGTGCAGATTCAGGATTGCTTTCATAGTTCTATGCAGCGCCAAAAGTTCCAGGCTGATCTGCCCGCACCTTCCTACCAGGTTGGTGAGAAAGTTTGGCTGTCCTCCCGCAACTTGAGCCTTTGTGTGCCTTCCAATAAATTGGCTCCCTGTTATGTTGGTCCTTTCCGAATACTCCGACGGGTTAATCCTGTGGCCTACGCTCTTGACCTTCCTCTTGCTATGCGCATCTCCAATGTTTTTCATGTCTCCTTCTTGAAACCATTGGTTTGTAATCGGTTTACCACTGTGTTGCCTCGTCCCCATCCTATCTTTGTTGACAACCATGAGGAATATGAGGTCAGCAGCATTATTGACTCTCGTATGTCCAGGGGCCGTGTACAGTATTTGGTTCACTGGAGGAGCTACGGTCTGGAGGAGCGTTCTTGGGTTCCCTCTTCTGATGTTCATGCTCCCGCCCTCCTCCGTGCCTTCCATGCCCGTTTCCCCAATAAGCCTTTTGGGGTCGTTGAGGGGAGGGTACTGTCAGAGTTTTTTCCCTGTTTGTCATGTGCTGCTGGCAGCCATTTTACTCACCTCTCTTCCCGACTATGGTGCATTGTGGGAGATGCTGCTCATTTCCTACACTTCCTTTTTATGGCCAGACTGGTGTGCATCATCCATGTGAGACAGGATGCAGTCTCAGAATTGTGATGTCATCACTTATTATTTAAAGGGCCTCTGTTCAGTATGCTTTGCCTTTGCGTTGTCTCAGACCTGTTTGTGAGAGTTCCTGTGTATTACCTGGCTGCCTGATGTCCTTCCTGGTTCCTGATCCCTGGCTTGTTCCGGACTCTGCTGTTTTCCTTGTTCCTGATTCCGGCTCGTCTGACTATTCGCTTTGGCTCCTGACTAGTCTCGTCTGACTACCAGCTCTGGTTTTGACTCCTGGCTTGTTATTTGACTTGTGGGCTTTTTATTATTTTTTGCTATTAATAAAGGTGTGATTATTTTTGCACTTCTCTTCTCAGTCTGATTCCTGGCACCCTTACAATATACAGGAATAAGGGCTTATGTTTTTTTACCGTAAGTCACTGTACAGCATCATGTGGCTTCATGACAAAGCCACAATGCAGAACCTACCTGTCAGGATCCTCCTAGCTGACAGCCTAATTTTCTTTGACATTATACTGTTTCTTTAAATTTCAATTATCTTTTCCAGCCAGCCTATAAATCTCCCAGTATCCTTTACTTCATTGCTTGGTATTGGATTTTTCCTCATCTAGCTACTGAACAACACGCAGTTGTTACTAACCTAAAGCTATTTTGATCTTTGTCTATTTTGATTGCTGTCAAGTTCAAGTTTATTATCCTCACTTGCCTGCATACCTCAACCAGGCTCCGCTATTAGCACTAAGCGTAGCAACTCTCCTACGTTGTTTTCCGGATCTCTTTCTCAGCCAGCAGTACAGGGATTCCTCCGCGGTGACGTCACACGCCAACTTCACGGAGCTCACCAGCTCCTCACTGCTTCTACCGTTCCGGATTTTTACACACAGGTCAGTCACTTGCCTTCCTGACTACCGAAGCAAACTCTGTAGTATACTCTAGCTTCACTGTTTTGATAATTATCGCTGTACCACCAACGACTTGTGTGTATATACTAGTGACATTCCATTCTCTCTAGTCTGCCTTATGAAAAGTTGTTACTTGCAATACCGGTTTATAATTCATTTACTGCCTTTATATTTTTTCCTTATTTTTTCTTTGCATATTAAGTTTCTCATATTGGTTGGCGGAATAGTTCCCTGCTGCACATATTTCACACTGTGATACAAGATGCAGGAATAGAGTTCTATTTTCCAGTATTCCAATTACAATAAATGCTATTTGTTAATGGGGTTTGCAAATCACCTCTTAGGTGATTTATTTGCTCATCCCACACATCCTAGCTACAAACCTTAAACTATAAATATCTCAGCAGCTGAGACTCACATTATTTTTAACACTTATTTCTTTAGTGTTCTAGTTCACCTGACAGAATACCAAGCCCTTTAACAAAATGAATCCAGCTGAGATGACTACACTTCTACAGACTCTAACTCAAAGAGTAGATTCCTTGACTGAAGGGTTAAATACACTTAGAGCTGAAAACACTGCACTCAAAGCTTACATTAAGGATTATATTGAGACAAAGTTACATACTCCTGAACCACAAGTCATTTTACCTGAAAAATTCTATGGTGATAGGGCACACTATAGGGACTTTAAGAATGCATGCTTACTTTTATTTACATTGAAAACCCAATCTTACCCCACTGACAGAATCAGAGTCTTAACAACCATATCATTCCTAAGGGGGGAACCACGTAGTTGGGCAAACAGTTTTTTGAATCTAATGACACCATATTAGACTCTTTGGAGAATTTTTTCTCTGCAATGGGACAATTATACGAACACCCATTCAAGCAACAAACCGCAGAAACTGCCCTTAGGGCACTTAAACAAAAAAAAAGAATGGTGGAAGATTACATAGCAGACTTTAAGAGGTGGACAAAAGACTCTGAGTGGAACAACTTATCCTTAAGGAATCAGTTCCGCCTGGGTCTTTCAGACGCGGTTAAGGATGAATTGTTCCGAACTGATATGCCCCCCACTCTAGAGGGTTTGATAAATCTAAGCATCACAATAGATAGACGCTTACGAGAAAGACAACATGAACGATCATATCCTGATTCTTACACAAAGAAAACCACTAGTGTTACACCCTCTATCTCCTCTGCAAAGTCCCACTCTGAGCCAATGGATATTGGGTTCCTAAAAGCCCCTTTAACCGCACAAGAAAAGACTAGAAGGAGAGAAAATAATCTCTGTCTCTACTGTGCGTCAGATGAGCATACAGTAAAAGAATGCCCAGTTCTCCAAAAATCTAACAGGGGTAAGTCCCTATTATTTTCCTCTTGTTGCAATACATATGATAGTAGAAGTGCCTATTGTAAACTTTCACTTCTTTTCCAGTGGGATCTCCATCGTCTCCACGTCCCCGCAATTATTGACTCAGGAGCTACTGCCTGCTATATTGATAAAGAATACACACTTAGAAATAAAATTCCACTTATGCAGAAAAAGTCTCCTGTTTTATTAAGAGGAATTGATGGTAACCCTATCTCATCAGGTCCAGTAGCTTATCAAACTATTCCTCTCTTAGTTAGTTCCACAGATCATCATAGAGAATACCTTACATTTGATGTAATCTCCTCCCCTGTTTCTCCGGTTATACTTGGTTTAAATTGGTTAACCTTACATAATCCCACTATCTCCTGGGACACTCTCTCTGTAACTTTTGACTCAAAATTCTGTTCAACAACTTGTTTCCCTATCAGTATTATGCACACTTCCACCACTGACTTAGATTTCCAGTTACCTGATGAGTATAAGGATTTTGCTGATGTTTTCTCCAAAACTGAATCTGAAACTCTTCCACCTCACAGGAAATACGACTGCCCCATAGAGCTAGTCCCTGGAGCACAGATTCCTTATGGCCACATTTTCCCTCTATCTAAACCTGAACTTACACACCTTAAAACTTATTTAGAGGATAATTTAAGGAAAGGTTACATACGGCCCTCTACCTCACCAGCTGGTGCCGGTATGTTTTTTGTAAAAAATAAAGACGGCAGTTTACGCCCCATAGTTGACTACCGACAGCTTAATAAGGTGACAGTAAAAAATCGCTACCCCTTACCGCTTATCCCAGAATTAATAGAGAGATTGGAAGGGGCTAAATTTTTTACAAAATTAGATCTAAGGGGAGCGTACAATCTAATCCGAGTAAGAAGTGGTGATGAGTGGCTGACGGCTTTTCATACTCGCTACAGCCTGTACGAATATACCGTGATGCCGTTCGGGCTATGTAACGCCCCGGCTACTTTCCAACACCTAATAAATGACTTATTCAGAGATTTCCTTGACGTTTTCTTAGTCATTTATTTGGATGACATTCTGATCTACTCAAAAACTTTTACCCAGCACATATCACATGTCAGACAGGTACTTTCTAGATTAAGAACTAACTACCTATACGCAAAACCTGAGAAATGCATATTTAATTCTAATAAAATAACCTTCTTAGGCTACGAAATAAGTTCTATGGGTATACGTATGGAGGAAGGTAAAATTCAGGCAATTATTGATTGGCCTGTCCCCAAATGCAGAAAAGAGGTTCAGAGTTTTCTCGGTTTCGCGAACTTTTATCGCAAATTTATTAAAAACTTCTCCAACATTGTTAAACCCTTAACAAATCTGACTAAACAAAATGTACCTTTCCATTGGGATCAGCTTACTCAAAAGGTTTTTGAAGATCTAAAAAACAGGTTCACAACAGCTCCTATCCTCAAATTTCCTAATCCTGAATTACCTTTTGTTCTCGAGGTAGACGCTTCTGATGTCGCCGTGGGAGCCGTGCTCTCTCAACGCCAAGGTTTAGATCAACCTCTCCATCCAGTGGCCTTCTATTCTCACGGTTTGTCCCCCCCTGAACAAAATTATCCTATTGGGGATAAAGAGCTTTTGGCCATCAAGATGGCACTTGAACACTGGCGACATCTCTTGGAGGGTACCAAGATACCAACTTTAATTTATACAGACCACCGTAATCTGCAATATCTCAAATCCACAAAGACTCTGTCTGCCAGACAGGTACGATGGAACCTTTTTTTTTCTAGATTCAATTATCAGATTGTTTATCGTCCCTCAAACAAAAATCATAAGGCAGATGCACTATCAAGGCTTCCAATGTATGTCCGTTCAAAGTCCTCGGTAGAAAGCATTATACCTCCTGAAAATTTCATCTCATTTGTTATTGACTCCGAATCTTACCTAAAGGGAGAACAACTAAATGATACAAACAAACCTTTACATCTACTACAGAAAAGAAGTAACGGTCTCTACTATTTTCAGGACAAATTGTACATTCCACCCACTCTACGTCAGATGGTTCTTGAATCCTCACATGACTCTTTACTCGCAGGTCACCCTGGTGTTAGGAAAACCCAAGAACTTATAGGGAGGAATTACTGGTGGCCGGCTATGTCACGAGATGTGAGGACCCATATACTCTCCTGTAGAAAATGTACCATATCGAAGAGGTCAAAACATTCTCCTTATGGCTTATTAATTCCTCTTCCTACACCCAGTAGGCCTTGGCTAGATATCGCCGTTGATTTTATCGTTGATTTACCTAAATCAATGAATAACACAACCATCCTGGTTATTGTTGACTTATTTAGCAAAATGTGTCATTTCGTTCCATATCACAAACTTCCGACAGCATCTGAAACCATCCAACTTCTCATCTCTTACGTCTTTAAATATCACGGAATACCTGATAGCATCACCAGCGACAAAGGAACTCAATTCTCTAGTAAATTGTGGTCTGAGTTTTGTAAAACCTTTGGAATAAATAAAAGATTAAGCACCGCATACCATCCCCAGTCAAATGGCCAAACTGAAAGATCAAACCAGTGGCTAGAACAATTTCTCAGAACATATTGCGCATCTCAACCTCAAAATTGGTCCACTCATCTATCGTACGCTGAGTTCTGTTTTAACAATACCGTTCACTCCACTACAAAAGAAACCCCCTTTTTCGTGAATTATGGGTTCCATCCAAGGTTTCAAATTCTACCTAATCTCCAGACTCCCTCATTGACTGTTTCAGAACTAGCTGATATGATTTCTTCTAATTTCACTACCATAAAGGCCAGTATCGATGAGGCTAAAAGAACTCAAAAGTATTATTATGATAGGAAAAGGACTCCGTCACCAGTCTATTCTGTAGGTGACTTGGTGTGGTTATCCACGAAGAACCTCAACATGAACACCCCTTCTAAAAAACTCTCGCCTCTGTTCATAGGGCCTTATCCTATATCTCACATCGTTAACCGGAATGCTGTTCGTCTCCAACTTCCAGATTCCTTCAAGATTCATTCTACCTTTCACGTTTCGCTGATAAAACCATACAGAGCTCTCAGGGATTCTCTTCCTTCTTCTTTGGCTGTTCCGTTGGTAGTGGATCCAAACACCGAATATGAAGTACACTCCATCCAGGACTCTAGACTTTCCCGTGGAATCCTCCAATATTTGGTCCGATGGAAGGGCTATTCTCCGGAGGATGACTCCTGGGAGCCTGCCTGCAACATATCTGCTCCCAGACTTGTTGCCTTATTCCATCGTAGGAACCCAGATCGCCCTCGACCTTGAGCCCCGGGGTTGCTCCTTGAAGGGGGGGTCCTGTCAGGATCCTCCTAGCTGACAGCCTAATTTTCTTTGACATTATACTGTTTCTTTAAATTTCAATTATCTTTTCCAGCCAGCCTATAAATCTCCCAGTATCCTTTACTTCATTGCTTGGTATTGGATTTTTCCTCATCTAGCTACTGAACAATACGCAGTTGTTACTAACCTAAAGCTATTTTGATCTTTGTCTATTTTGATTGCTGTCAAGTTCAAGTTTATTATCCTCACTTGCCTGCATACCTCAACCAGGCTCCGCTATTAGCACTAAGCGTAGCAACTCTCCTACGTTGTTTTCCGGATCTCTTTCTCAGCCAGCAGTACAGGGATTCCTCCGCGGTGACGTCACACGCCAACTTCACGGAACTCACCAGCTCCTCACTGCTTCTACCGTTCCGGATTTTTACACACAGGTCAGTCACTTGCCTTCCTGACTACCGAAGCAAACTCTGTAGTATACTCTAGCTTCACTGTTTTGATAATTATCGCTGTACCACCAACGACTTGTGTGTATATACTAGTGACATTCCATTCTCTCTAGTCTGCCTTATGAAAAGTTGTTACTTGCAATACCGGTTTATAATTCATTTACTGCCTTTATATTTTTTCCTTATTTTTTCTTTGCATATTAAGTTTCTCATATTGGTTGGCGGAATAGTTCCCTGCTGCACATATTTCACACTGTGATACAAGATGCAGGAATAGAGTTCTATTTTCCAGTATTCCAATTACAATAAATGCTATTTGTTAATGGGGTTTGCAAATCACCTCTTAGGTGATTTATTTGCTCATCCCACACATCCTAGCTACAAACCTTAAACTATAAATATCTCAGCAGCTGAGACTCACATTATTTTTAACACTTATTTCTTTAGTGTTCTAGTTCGCCTGACACTACCCTGCTTCATGGTAAAGACACAGTACGCCCTCTAGCTTCTAATACATTATAAAGCCATAGAACAGCATTTATAATCCACATCTATTCTTATCTTCAGTATCATTACTTCCTTGACAGTCAGAGAGACTGATACCAAGATATCACAAAATACTGTTTCCAATGGAGTTTGACACATTAGCACACAACACAGTGGTTAATAATTAATAGATAAAATGAATAAACTTTTAGTAGTAACTCTCACGTGGTGGGTACCTCTTTGCTCAGTTACAATTTACCATTAACTCTGTTTTGGGTTTCTCGTACTTGGACTTCTTGTGCTTTATTCTGTTTGCAGAAAATATATCATTCCTGGACAGTCGGAAAACAGGAAATCATTGCCTTATTTGAGGAGAGTAGGAGACTTCCTGAATAATGCCTTTTATCAATAGCTACAAATTGAAAATACTGTGTGTGGCTTAGCCAAAAGTTGTTGGTTTGTGTCATGGATCTCATATCAAACTATTTTTCTGACATTATCATTATCATGTCACCGGTTTTCCAACCTGTC
Source organism: Bombina bombina (assembly GCF_027579735.1). Taxonomy (NCBI): domain Eukaryota; kingdom Metazoa; phylum Chordata; class Amphibia; order Anura; family Bombinatoridae; genus Bombina; species Bombina bombina. Next base: position 468,737,657 of record NC_069502.1, on the reverse strand, counting down.
CTCAGGCCTCCATAACAGGCCACATTTTGAGGATATCTGAACTGGAGTACAGGCAAAATAATGATTAGTAAACATGGTTATTTTACCTGCTCTCATCCAAGGTAGTCCGGAAAACCTGGCCTGTTGGTGAGTCTTGAGGACAGGTTTGAAAACCAGTGCCCTAAAATAATAAATCTCTAAAAGACACCTGCCTTTTATAATATTAAACTGCATCCCCCAGCATAATATACTATCATACCATATTATTCTGGCATAGAATTTATGTGGTTAGCGCTAATGTTAATTTCAGAGAGCATTTATTATTCAGAAGGCATTGGATGGCCAACAAATTACACAAAGCTGATACTTGGGTATCCTCTGCTTGTGTAAATGGAATGACTGAAATTATGGGGAGATGTGAACTTCTGGACCCTTTTTTGCATTTGGCAGTTTAGGTAAAGTCAGACATTAATTATACTGGCCAAATGAATATCCCTAATAATTATGATGACCAAGATCTTTTTTACTTTTTGTTGGAAGATGTAGCATTTTACCTTTGTTCCGAGGGTTCTCTGTAAATTTTGCGTGAAGGCAGAAATTAATTAATTTTGTCACATGTATTCCATTTAAAAGCATGCTGACTTAAAAGGACAGTATACTCAAAATTAGTTGTTTTTTTTTTGTTGTTTAAAAAGATAGATAATCTCTTTATTACACATTCTCCAGTTTATATATATATAAAAATCCTCCATATGGCTCTGCACACACATTCCAATCCCAACAGCTGCCCAGGGTGCATATAAGCAAAGAGTTAATACAATCAAAAGTACAGCACTCACCGGGTCTTTATATAACAATTTATTAACAATATTTTGCTATTTAATTGTTTAATGAAGTGCGGTGAGTGCTGTACTTTGGATCCTATATTTGGTGGGTATTGAAAAGAATCAACCTCTTGAAAATCATCACATTTTGTTGCTTTGCAACCTGAAATAAAGACAGACACAGTGTTTGTTTATCCAGTTGTAATTACTCAGTGTAACATCTAAGTGAAAGATATAACATCAACATGTCAGGCAAAAATAAAGACAATTCAAAAACAGAATCTCTGAGTTGGAAAAAGGATCACCCCTTGTGTCAATATTTTGCTGAACCACGTTTTGCTTTAATTACAGCCTTTAGTCTGTTGGAATATGTCTCTACTACCTTTGCACATCTAGACTGTGCTATATTTGCCCACTCTTCTTTGCAGAACTGCTCCAGTTCCGTTACATTTGATGATGACCGTTTGTGGACTGCATACCTCAGTTATTCAATGGGGTTTAAGTCTGGGCTCTGACTAGGCCATGCAAGGACATTCACCTTCAACTCCTGTGTGCTTTGGGTCATTGTCATGTTGGAAGGTAAAGCTTCCTATTGACAATTTTCTGGCAGAGGGCATCAGATTTTCCTCAAGAATTTGACAGTATTTTGCCCCATGCATTATTTCTTCTATTCTGACAAGTGCTCCAGTGTCTGCTGCAGAGAAACACCCCCATAACAGGACATTACCACCTCCATGCTTTACTGTAGGTGTGGTGTTATTTGGATGGTGAGCTGTATTGGATTTCCTCCAGACATAGTGTTTGGTGTTGAGGCAAAATAATTAAAAAAAAATTCCCATCTGACCATAGCACCTTTTTTTCATGTGGCCTCAGAATCTCCTAGGTGTGTTATGGCAAAGCTCAGTTGTGACTGCATGTGGCCTTTCTTGAGGAGTGGCATTTTTCTTGCAACCCTCCCGTACAAGCCCCATTTGTGAAAAATGTGTGATATTGTTGTCACATGCACACAATGACCACTCTTTGTCAAAAAAATCCTGCAACTGCTTCAGAGTAGCTGTGGGCCTCTTGATAGCCTCTCTGACCAGTTTCCTCCTGGCTCTTTCATCCAGTTTGGAGCGACGTCCTGATCCAGAGAGGGCCTGTGTCGTACCAAATACCTTCCACTTCTTAATAATAGACTTCCCTGTGCTTCTAGGCATTGATAAAGCCTTTGCTATTTTCTTGTATCCATCTCCTGACTTGTGCCTGTCCACAACATTATCCCAGAGATCTATTGACAGTGCCTTGCCTTCCATAGTTGTTTGCTTCAGTTGAACTACCAGGGACTGAGATGCTCTAGGAAAGCTCTTTTCATGCTGAGCTAATCAATATGCCTACATCTGATCACAGTTGAAGGTTAAATGGCTTGGTGTGTGCTGTTGAGAAGGTGATTAGCTACACCTGATTGAGTTTACAAGTAATTTTAGGAGGGGTGATCCTTTTTCCAACTCAGTGATTCTGTTTTTGAATTGTCTTTATTTGTGCCTGACATGTTGGTGTTATATATTTCTCTTGGATGTTATAAGTTGAAATGAATAATTACAACTGGATAAACAAAAACTGTATCTGTCTTTATTTCAGGCTGTAAAGCAACATTTGATTATTTTCTTTCCAATACCCACTCTGTGTGTGAGTGTGTGTGTATATATATATATATATATATATATATATATATATATATATACTGTGTGTGTGTTTGTATATGTATGGTTTTATTTTTTTTAATCATATAAATACAGTTCCTGGGGCTGCAGACACAAGAAACATCCAGATACAGTATTCACATAACTGGACAGAGTAATCTCCTTCAGCACAATCTGTAGCTGTTTCTGGAGAGAGCATAGTCTGAGGGCAACATTACTTAAACAGTACAGAAAGCTGAGATTTCATGAATTCTCTGCCTTAGAAGCAGATCTCTACCTGCCCTGCTACAATTTACTGCCAATGCTATGGCACTTTATTCTATGGTTTTTACAACCAGGCTTAAAACTTTAAGGCATTTCTTGAAATCATCAATTTACAGGTACCAGCTCTCAAGCACCATCTCCAGGATTAGTTAGTAAAAATGCACAGCTTAATAAATAACATTATTTAAGTGCTATAGTTCTAAACGGCTTTTTTCTCTTTAAATATGTTAAAATTACGGCGCTTTTACAGACCCGCTCTCTGCTCTCTGCTGAGCGGGTCTGTAATATTCAGTCAGCACATCGGGCCAGCTGTATAGTCACAGCCCGGCCCGACCGCGCCATAGCACTAAGTGCAGCTCGCTCCTGTCGAGCTGCACTTAGTGCTATGGCGCGGTCGGGCCGGGCTGTGACTATACAGCTGGCCCGATGCGCTGACTGAATATTACAGACCCGCTCAGCAGAGAGCAGAGAGCGGGTCTGTAAAAGCGCCGTAATTTTAACATATTTAAAGAGAAAAAAGCCGTTTAGAACTATAGCACTTAAATAATGTTATATAATTCTGCACTATGTGCAGAATTATATAACATTATTTTTAAGGTTTACTGTCCCTTTAATCTATTTTACATTTATATACTAAATTGCATTTGGTATCAGATTCCCTTCTCTGCTTTTGGTTATAAGAGCAATACAGCAATCACCAAAAGAGGTGGTAAAATAAAGGGTTAAAATAATCCCTGACCTGTTTTAAAGGATTCTATGGCAATAGAGTACCGACCTTAGTGGAGAGAAAAAAAAAAGCCCCCTGCATTTCCTTCTGACTTCACAGCGTCTCACTGGCAGCCAAAAGTGACAGGCTGACAACACCACACTCGATAGAAGAAGCGAGAGTGAAGAGGGAGCCAGCACTGGAAAGAGTGTAGACTCCATATTAGACTATCCAGAAGTTCCTGTAAGTAACTGGTGGGCGGGGCCACTATACCCCAAGCAGTTACCTAATCCGGTGTTCTGTGAAGGGACCGAACTTTGTAAAACAGTGAACCATGTCACTTCCTGTGACGTTTCATCAGCTGTTGCTCTCAGATTGAGCCTAATACGCATGCGTAGCAGATTCTTCACATTCCTGGGCGCATACGTAACGCTAAAAATATTTACAATTGTGAAATTCTGAAACCATTGTATGGCGCATGCGTGGACTTTTCTATCACAAATGGGGGTGTTTTATTGAACGATATTTATTGAACACTGTATGCGCATTATGCTGTAAAACTGAAATAAATGTATAGTTATTTATAAATATGTATCTATATATAAGTTAAAACATACAAACATTCAAAGCACTAACATGGAAAGATGTTTATTCCTCCCTGCATGACAAACAGCCACTCGGATATCGCCACTGCATATCGTATTTCACAGTAAACATAAAGTCAAGTGCTTTGAATGTTTGTATGTTTTTTTAACTTATATATATATACATATTTATAAATAACTATACATTTATTTCTGTTTCACAGCATAATGCACAGTGTTCAATAAACATCAGTCCATCCAATGTAGGGAAAAATAAGCGCTCCAAGCCCACAGATATATAAAAGTTCAATTTTATTCCAAACTTGTTAAAATAATATAAGATAGATTAAAAAGTGGTAAGCACAGTAGTGCAAAAACAGGTTGTAGAACAGGTGCAAAAAACAGCAAACGTTTCGTGCTCCATGCACTTGGTCACTGCTAATTGATGCACCTGTTCAGAGCTCTATTTATACCAAATTTCTTAAAGTGATATCACAAATTTTCATTAACCTGTACTTTGCCATTTTGTAAGGGAGCCTATGACAAGAAACATTTATTTACTTTTTCCTTTTCATGTACATAAAGTGTTACAATATAAATATGCAGGTTGATATTTGTTGGTTAAGGCGTGACTATGTTTTGTGAAAACAATCTATTTTGCAATATATTTAAATCATTACATTTATGAAAAGAAGCATACACATTGCTCTATAAGTCATTACCTTCAGTGTTAAATATAATCAAAACCATTTTTATATATTGTTTAAACTACTCTTAATATAAAAATCCTTAATTTGAAAAGTATTAAATTAGATATGCAATAGATGAGCCTATGACAAGAGCCTGATTTCCTAAGACATCAAAATAAGTGTATGTATAGTAATCTATTTTCTCTCTCATAAAGGAAAAATTGGGTTGGCAATAATAGTGAGAAAATGTCTCATATCAACATATTTTCTTATTTCTTATTTCTTTTTAGGGGAATGAGCCCATGACAAGAGACATACCTATAAATTCAAAAATTTCCCAAAAACATTAAATGATTTATTAAATTTTCCTATTTCTTAATTCTTTTTAGGGGAATGAGCCTATGACAAGAGACATATCTATAAATTCCAAAACAATTTCAAAAATTTCTTTTTAAAATAAATTACTAAAATTTTTTTTTAGATATTTATTATTTGGTGAATAAGTCTAAATCCCTTCTCATGTTGAGGCCCTCAGGGTGTGTAGTCTGTAGATTGAACATCCACATAACTTCTCTTTTGTCAAGTGTTGTCTCTCTATCACCTCCTCTTCTCCATTGTGGGACAAAATCTATCCCCTGTAGGATAAGAGCAGATGTATCTGCATTGTGTAGAACCTTAAAGTGCCTTGATACAGGTGTGTCTGTGTTCTCATCCTCTATGGAGCGCAAGTGCTCCAAGAACCTCTCTTTTAACGGTCTCTTTGTTTTTCCTGTATATTGTTTGTGGCAAATTTTACATGTGAGAAGATAAACCACATGTGTGGTAGAACAGTTGATATAATGATGTATCTTATAAGTCTTATTGGTAATAGTAGAATTAAATTCCTCTCCTTCCTTAACAAAGTCACATGTTGTACATATTGGGCGTCTGCACTTATAAAAACCCTTTCTCTGTTTTAACCAGCAGGATGTTTTTTTGGTTTTTACATCAGATGGAGAAATAAAATTTGCTATCATCTTACCTCTTCTAGATACAAAATCACAACCTTCTTTGAGAATCTCCTTAAGGATAGGGTCTGAGTACAAAATTGGTATGGAATCTTTAATAATATTGCACACCTTAGTGTATTCCATACTGTAAGTTGTAATAAATTTGATCTTGCTATTTTCTGATGTTCTTTTCTGTTTATTCCTATATTTTAGCAAGTCTTGTCTGGGAATTAAATCTACACTCGATTTTGCCTCTTTAAGTAACTTCTCACTGTAGCCTCTATCCCTGAACCTTTGTGTTGCCTCTTTTGACTTCACCTGATATTCATCCTCATTTGTGCAATTTATTTTAATTCTGGTATATTCCCCCTTAGGGATACCCTTCACAACATTTCTTGGGTGGCATGAATTGTACTTGAGGATGGTGTTCCCAGCTGTAGACTTTCTATATATAGTAGTTTCAACTGTATTTTTGCCTGTGCTTATTAATGTGATATCAAGAAAATTAATTTATTTATCACTCTGTTCACTGGTAAAGTTTAAGTTGAGGTTGTTATTGTTCAAATATTTACAAAAATCCTCTGCCTCTTGCTGATCTCCCTCAAACACAAACAACAGATCATCTATGTATCTGTAAAACTGGATAATCCTGTCCTTGAAGGGGTTTTTTTCTCCAAAAACGTTGGACAGCTCCCACCAACCCATAAAGAGGTTGGCGTATGAGGGGGCAAATTTAGCCCCCATGGCTGTCCCACGTTTCTGGAGATAAAAGCTGTTCTGAAACAGAAAAAAATTGTGACTCAAAAGATATTCAATTGCCCTTAATATAAATATTTTGGTAGGATATGTAAAATTTGTATTCTGTTCCAAAAAGTGTTCTATTGCTTCTATCCCCTTCTCGTGTTGTATACAATTAGGAAACATCTGCTGTGATAAATCTATATGTAGATTTCCATTTTAGATTTTGTACTTTGTTTAAAAGGGCAGTGGTGTCCTGTATAAAACTGGGCAAATCCCTAACTAGGGGTTGTAAGAATGAATCAATTAACTCTGACATAGGTTCATTCAAAGAATCAATACCCGCTATAATGGGTCTACCCTTTGGGCTCTGTAGATTCTTGTGTGTTTTGGGAAGGTAATGAAAAACAGGAATGACTGGTAGTTTAGGAATAATTCTTTCCTGAACAGATTTATTTATGATGTTATTATATCTTGCATATAAAACAAGATTAGTCAGTTCATTCCTGTATTTCACTGTAGGGTTGTCACTCAGTTTAATATACACTTCCCTGTCGTTTAGTTGTCTCATGGATTCTGCAATGTAGTCATCCTTATTTAGGACGACCACATTGCCTCCTTTGTCAGATTGCCTGATGACGAGTGAGTCATCAGATGCCAAACTTTTTATTGTGTCTCTCTCCTTTTGTGTAAAGTTAGATGGAAATTTATTTCTCTTTTGGGCAGTTTGTAATCCCCTTAATTTCTCCTCCACTGTTTTTTGAAATATATCCAAAATTTTCGGTCTAGTATGTATAGGATAAAAATGACTTTTATTTTTAACATGACTAAGTGATATATCTGTCTCACACAATAATCCATCCATATGACTATCACCCTCATGTTGTAACTGTTCCAGGTCCAAAAGACTACAGATATCAGAAAAATCATTTAACCCCTTAGGTTCACATTTAACATCTTGGCTAGCCTTGTTTACATTCTGTTCCTGATCTTCATTGAAACCAAAATAATGTTTGTTCAATAAACATCGTTCAATAAAACACCCCCATTTGTGATAGAAAAGGCCACGCATGCGCTATAGAATGGTTTCACAATTTCACAATTGTAAAGAGCTTTACCGTCACGTATGCGGCCAGGAATGTGAAGAATCTGCCATGCATGCGTATTAGGCTCAAACTGAGAGCAACAGCTGATGAAACGTCACAGGAAGTGACATGGTTCGCTGTTTTACAAAGTTCGGTCCCTTTACAGAACACCGGTGTTCTCTAAGAATTTGCTCCTTTATCAGAATCTGCTACCTCTGACTGCGCATGCTCTATATTACTCAATCACACTCCACATATGTTAAATAGGAATGTGTGGAATGCGATTATGTAAATCAGCAACATGCGCATTCAGAGGTAGCAGATACTGACAAGAAAGTTGTGTCGGATTTTGCTGCTGCTGCTACGAGATGCGCGCATGCTCAGTTGAAATTGACTGTGAATACTGTGAAACAAATAAAAAGTGCATATAATATATATATATATATATATATATATATATATATATATATATAGATAGATATACAGGACACAGTTCAATCACGATGAAAGCACATTGTCGCAGTTTTCATCACTGTGAGAAGTGATTGAAATTTGTCCTGTATATATATATATATATAAACTAATACACACTGCAGAGAGACAGGGCCCGGTGTAGATCCGTAATATCCCACAACAAAGAAAGCCAGCACAAGAGATTATATGATCACCATCTTTAATGCCAAAGTAGCATAACGTTTCAGCTCCCACTGGAGCCTTGGTCACATGCAGCAATTCCCAGAAGCGGGAGCTGAAACGTTATGCTACTTTGGCATTAAAGATGGTGATCATATAATCTCTTGTGCTGGCTTTCTTTGTTGGGGGATATTACAGATCTACACCGGGTCCTGTCTCTCTGCAGTGTGTATTCATTTACATATCTTTTTGCTGTACACAGAGTGGCTGTAACAGTTGGTGAGTGCTGATCTTTCCGTCATTATTATTATTATATATATATATATATATATAATTTTATTTTTAATTTCAACTGAGCATGCGCACATCTCTTAGCAGCAGCAAAGTCCGACACAACTTTCTTGTCTTAATCTGCTACCTCTGAGTGTGCATGTTGCTGATTTACATAATCGCATTCCACACATTTCTATTTAATATATGTGGAGTGTGATTACGTATTACAGAGCATGTGCAGTCAGAGGTAGCAGATTCTAATAAAGGAGCAGATTCTGATAGAACACCAGCAGGGAGAAAAAAAATAAACAAAAAGCAAATGACCCTGATTTTGTTTATAGAGGCCACCCTGCCCCACCCAGCTCAGTCTGCCATTGGTATTCATTGCTAATATAGTATTCAGGAGAGCATTAGATCAGGGTTACCTAACTCACCTATAACTGATTACTCTTATAGAATCAAAGAATAAGTACTGGTCTTACGGCACACAGTGTTATGACAGTGTCACCCCTGGAGTGTGTCACCCCCCCCCCCCCCCCCAGTGATGCCACTAAATTAGAATGTTGGTTGTGCAAAGCTAAAGAATGGGTAGTAAAGGTGTTATCTATCTTTTTAAACAATAAACATTTTCAAGTAGTCCCTTAAATTTGTCTAAATAGTGGCATGAAACTTGGGAGCATTGGATTTAAGATTTTTTTTTCTATGTTTTGTAACTCCTTAATAAGAGAGTTCAACAAATCTGAATGCTAGTATAATATTAAAAGGACAGTCTAGGCCAAAATAAACTTTCATTATTCAGATAAAGCATGTAATTTTAAACAATTTTCCAATTTACTTTTATCACCAATTTTACTTTGTTCTCTTGGTATTCTTAGTTGAAAGCTTAACCTAGGAGGTTCATATGCTAATTTCTTAGACCTTGAAGGCCACTTCTTTTCAGAATGCATTTTAACAGTTTTTCACCTCTAGAGGGTGTTAGTTCACATATTTCCTATTGATAACACTGTGCTTGTGCACGTAAAGTTATCTGGGAGCAGGCACTGATTGGCTAGACTGCAAGTCTGTCAAAAGAACTGAAATAAGGGGGCAGTTTGCAGAGGCTTAGATACAAGATAATCACAGAGGTTAAAAGTATATTATTATAACTGTGTTGGTTATGCAAACTGGAGAATTGGTAATAAAGGGATTATCTATCTTTTAAAACAATAAAAATTCTGGTGTAGACTGTCCCTTTAACAAAGGTGTTTTCAGAAAGATTTAAAGGGATATTCTAAAGCAAAAATCCCAAGCTCTCATTTTTTCTTAAGAAATCAAGTTAGCAAAATGTAGATCTTACCAAATTATGCTAATTAAAACATTTTATACCCATCATTTTAATACATTAGTAATGATATAATTTCAGAGTCTTGTTCTCACCAAAGGTAGCCAAAGTTCTCAGATAAAAAATATACTATAGGCTCCATTTATCAAAAGTTACAGACAGTCAAGGTTTACTACAAGTGAAAAACAACTGCTTGTACAGCTCCGCCCTCCAACCAATTGTGAGAGAGCAGGGCTTGTCAATCATCCCAATCAGATCATGATAATTTAATTCTGTCACACTTAAGGTGGCAAAGAGGCCGCAGCTTCATAAATGGGTCTCAATATCTCTCTTTTAATTCATTAATTTAAAATATGCACCAAACAGTAACCTTAATGAAACATAATTTAGCTGTTTTACGGTATATGTATCATACTTTTCCTCACTTTAATCCTTTAGAATTTTTATTCAAAAACATTTTATGCAAAGTAAATTGATTCTGTTTTATGTGCCATTCTGTATGCATTCACGTGCCTCCTGACATCTGCAGATGATTTCCGAGATGTGGGAGGCTAAGTGGTTGTGGGCAATGATCCTTCAGCCGTTTTTGGGCAGAGTTTAGAATAATGAATATGAATAAAGAATTGATCCAAAATAAGTAATGAATCTGAAAAACTATTTTATTTAACATAAGGAATATGCCGAAACAAAATGATCTAAACCGCCGTCCCCCCACATCGCCAACACTAAATAAAAACCTATTAACCTCTAAACCGCCGTTCTCCACATCGCCAACACTAAATAAAAACCTATTAACCTCTAAACCGCCATCCCCCCACATCGCCAAAACGAAATAAAAACCTATTAACCTCTAAACCGCCGTCCTCCCACATCGCCAACACTAAATAAAACCTATTAAACTCTAAACCACCATTCCCTCACATCGCCAACACTAAATATACCTAATAACCTCTAAACCGCCATCCCCCCTACATCGCCAACACTAAATAAACCGCTGTCCCCCACATCGCCAACACTAAATAAACCTATTAACCTCTAAACTGCCGTCCCTCCACATTGCCAACACTAAATAAACCTATTAACCTCTAAACTGCCGTCCCCCAACATCACAACTACCTAAATTAAACGAATAATCCCTAAACCTCAATCCCCGACAACGCCAACACTAAATAAACATATTAAACAATAACCTCTAAACCTCACCCCCACATAGCCAACACTAAATAAAGCTATTAACCTCTAAACCGCCGTTCCCCCACATCACCAACACTTAATAAAGCTATTAACTCCTTAGCCGCCCCCCCACATTCAGATACCTAAATTAATCTATTAACCCCTAAACTGCCACCCCCCCCACATTGCAAACACTAAATAAAGTTATTAACCTCTAAATGACTGCCCCCCACATCGCAACTACCTAAATTAAACTATGAACCCCTAAACCACTGTCCCCCCACATCACCAACACAAAATAAAGCTATTAACCACTAGTCCATAAACCCTGAGTCTAAACACCCCTAATCTGCTGTCCCCAACATCGCCGGCACCTACATTACACTTATTCAAAGACAAGGTTTAAAGAGAGAAAGGTTGTGACCTAAATAAGGTAACTACCAACAAGACAGGGATATCAGCACAACATATTTATTGTATACATAAAAAATTTCACCATCAATGATGGAATGTAGTATTTTCCAAATCGTGCATACACAAAAACAGGCAGGGTATTTTACAAGCCCATATAAGACAAAATGACTTATACATTAATACACTTATTAACCCCTAATCTGCCGCTCCCAATGTCGCTGCCACCGACAAATTTATTAACTTCTAATCTGCCGCCCCCAATGTGGTTGCTGCCACTATACTAAAGTTATTAACCCCTAAAGCTCTGGCCTCCCACATCACTAACACTAAATAAATATATTAACCCCTAACGTAACCCTAAGTCTAACCCTAATACCCCCTAACTTTAATATAATTTAAATTATTCTAAATAAAACTTACTATTAATAACTAAATAATTCCTATTTAAAACTAAATACAAACTTACCTGTAAAATAAACTCTAAGCTAGCTACAATATAACTAATAGTTACATTGTAGCTAGCTTAGGTGTTGTTTATATTTCACAGCTAAGTTTGTATTTCTTTTAACTAGGTAGACTAGTTAGTAAATAGTTATTAACTATTTACTAACTACCTAGTTAAAATAAATATAAAGTTACCTGTAAAATAAAACCTAGCCTGAGTTACACTAACACCTAACATTACAATAAAATTAAATAAATTAAATGAACAAAATACATTTATCTAAATTACAAAAAAAATAAACACTAAATTACACAAAATAAAAAAGAAATTATCAAAAACAAAAACATATTACTCCTAATCTAATAGCCCTATCAAAATAACCCCCCCCCCCAATAAAAAAAAACCCTAGCCTACACTAAACTGCCAATGGCCCTTAAAAGGGCCCCAAAGAAATCAGCTCTTTTACTTGTAAAAAAAAATACAAACAACCCCCAACAGTAAAATCCACCACCCAGACAACCAAACCCCTCAAATAAAATCCTATCTAAATTAGGGATGCACCGAAATTTCGGCCACCGAAAATTTCGGCCGAAAATGGGCCTTTCCCATTTCGGCCGAAAGAGGGGAAAACCGGCCGAAAATTGCATGTTCTATTTGAAATTAAATTGACCCCTATGCACCACAAAATCAACCCCTGGCAGCCAGATTTGTATCCCTCTAAGTGTCCTCCCCCCGTGCCTCACGGACCGCAACAAGTAGTTAGAAGACGCATCTAAATTTAGCCCCGTGTGGCTGGGTAATTTCTAGGCCATATTCAACTTTAACTACATGCCCCAGAATGCCTCGCGGGTAGAGGGGGTGCGGCACTGTAGGCTGTGTTCACTTACAACTTGAAGCAGCAGAGCGGCAGAGTGAGAGAGGGAACTTGCTGTGTCAAGTGAATTTTATGACACTTGCCTGCAGAGCCATATAGTTATACTTATAACGGATCCTCCTGTCAGTGAGTGTGTGAAAGGCTAACACGTATATTTACCCTTATCTGGCTCCCTGTCTAACTGTGACTTTATTTGAAAAAGCAGCTCATTGAGTCCTGCACGATGAGTTGCTTTTTCAAATAAAGTCACGGTTAGACAGGGAGCCAGATAAGGGTAAAAATACGTGTTAGCCTTTCACACACTCACTGACAGGAGGATCCGTTACAAGTAACTATATGGCTCTGCAGGCAAGTGTCATAAATTTCATCTGACACGGCAAGTTTACTGTGTAAACAGACAGAGCGGGCTGCAGCGTGGTTTCAATACAAGCAGCCGTTACCTCCTCCTCCTGAGTCCTGCACAAGGAGCTGCTTTTAGAAATGTGTCACCGCTAGACAGGGAGACAGTCCAGATAAGAATTAATTATATGCAATATGTAGGGGCCGTTTGCATACTGACAGGAGAACTGTAATTGTTGGGGCTACAATCCACAAGCACTGGTAATACGATCTCTTGCATTCCTCTGTGTCTCAGTACCATGCTTAACCCCAAGATGCCTGCTGTGTACCTCAATGCAGATTATTATTATGTGTGTGTATATATATATATATATATATATATATATATATATATATATATACTGCTCACCTACCTACATATGCTAATAATATATATATATATATATACTGCTCACCTACCTACATATGCTAATATATATATATATATATATATATATATATACTGCTCACCTACCTACATATGCTAATATATATATTTATACTGCTCACCTACCTACATATGCTTATATATATATATATATACTGCTCACCTACCTATATATGCTTATATATGTAATTACTGCTCACCTACCTACATATGCTAATATATATATATATATATATACTGCTCACCTACCTACATATGCTAATATATATATTTATACTGCTCACCTACCTACATAATTGCTTATATATAT